>NW_028297114.1:1993583-2183583 GCF_055798465.1 Pogonomyrmex barbatus | reverse complement strand
CAGTCGAGATCCTGTTGCGATCCTGTTCTCGCGCCGACGCGGCGTGGCGCGGCGTGGCGCGGCATGGCGTGGCGTGGCGTGGCGTGGCGTGGCGTGACGCGGCGCGCGGACGATGCATCGTCGGCATCGTCGGGCCTTACGCCTTCGTTGCCGATGTAATATCTGCTCGATCGAACGAAACCGGCGCGGCTTAGCCGACCTACTTACGGCCGACCGCTCCCTGCTCTCGAGTCCTTTTTTCAGGTTTTTCCTTTCCTTTCCTTTCGGCTAACACACACCGTGCGCGCCTTCGCCATTTACGCCGTCGCGCGTTTATCGCGCTTATGTAGATAAGCCCAGAAACAATGTGTCGGATGATGAAGTAATCCACACGTTGCATTATGTATATATATGTACATACACACACACACACACACACACACACACACACACACACACACACACACACACACGTGTATTATACGTATATACATCTCGCGTGGAATTTACGGGTCGCCGTAAACGTCATAAGGCGGGTGTTTTATCGCCGGTCTTGAGAAACCGTGCCGGTAAGCGTTGATAGTCGAAGACTCGGGCTCCGCACCCCTCATTCAACGTTGAAGCTAACGCGCCGCGATACGCTCTTCGGATACTTCACAACGACAGAGCCGAGCGAACAGACTCTCGCGTTCGCAAAGTGCGAAGTAAATCGAATTCGATAAAAGTTTGATCCCCTCTTTCTTTTTTTATTTCATCGAGAATAACGTAAAACGCGAATTCTTGTTCGGGGAAGGCAGAAGCCGGCGGCAAGCGCGCTTCGATAGATCCGACGGTCGCTTCAGCCGTAATGGCCAATGACCTCGAGGCCTCGTATAGATCAGGAAGTATACTCCAATCGTTTCAGCACGCGCTCCCCCCCCGGGTTTCGCGTTGGGAATTGTGAGGATTCAGTCGTTGCGTCCGACTCCGGGCATCGATCTTCTCCGCTCGATCGCTCCCGAGGCACTCCGTTCCGCGGGCGAGCGCATTCGTCTCAGCACCCTTTCGATCTGACCGGCGACTGCAGCCTCGCTTATCCAAGGGAACCGAGTCCGACGTCTTCGGAACTTTTAACGACGCGATATATTTCGCGCCCCACGTCTCCTCGTACCTTCTCGTATCCTCATATTTTATCGGATGTTCCTACATCTCTCACAGGGTAAAAATTATTTTTGATCGTAAGAAACGAGGAAAATATTTATCATTAAAAAATAATGAAGCTATTTATAATTTTTCGCCGATTTTTCCGGATTAATTTTAATCGAGAAAAATGAAGATGAATTTATTCAGTAATTATTTAATAATTACAAAGGCAATTCGGATTATCGGGGAACCGTCGTGTCTCAAGTCTCAAGATTTACCGGAATTTCCTCGACGTCCCGATCCTCTCGGTCTCGATCTCTTCTCTCCACATCTTCTTCACTTCGTGCAGGAGCAAGAGCCCGTTCCTCTCGATTCCAACTCGATGTACCGGTTCTCATTTCATTTTCTTTCTCTTTCTTGTTGTCCGAAGGGGAAAGAGAAGCGAAAGGAAAAATGAGAAAGAGAAAGAGATAGCACGGACAAACGGGGAACAGGGTGGAGGGACGGCGGAGCGAACGAGAAGACGGGGAATCGGGGTAGGCAAGAGAGAGAGAGAGAGAGAGAGAGAGAGAGAGAGAGAGAGAGAGAGAGAAAAGAGAGGACTGAAGACATAGGCAGAGGCATACATCGGTACCCCGGTCACGACGATCGCGCCGCAGGTATTTATAGCGCGGCCGAACCTGTTAGGGGGATTTGGTCAGAGGAACTCACGCATGCATGCACGCACGCACGCACGCACGCACGCACGCACGCATGCACGCACGCACGCACGCACGCACGCACGCACGCACGCACGCACGCACGCACGCACGCACGCACGCACGCACGCACGCACGCACGCACGCATACATACACGCCAGTTCTTTCCACTGAAGGCTATTCCGACGAACGGAACCGCCATTTTGATGTCTCACCGCGGTACCGAAGCTGTTACCTTCGTGTATGCTGTTACTTCGGGGGTTAGGGCGTGACGTAAGCGATTGCGCAAAAGATGTCGTTAGGCGCCTCGTCTAACTCGTAATTTCGAGATCGGAATCGCCGGCGGTTGATTTCGAGCTCAGGAACGAATCTTTTGAGAGAATCGACAAAAGAGATCATCCTCCCCGGGGTTGCCGTGGGCGCAGGGATTTAAATTCCTTCGCTCAGGTCATTTCTGATAAATTAATTTCCAAGGGGTGCTTTGAACTAGCGTTTCGCTTTGTTTACTTAGTTTCAGTTTCCTGATTTCCACCTTCAACTTTTCCTTTCGATGATTTTGGTAGCAAGACTTCTTGATATTTGATAGCAAGACGTCTTGTTTTTTCTTTTTTTTTTTTTAATGACAAACGTACTAAACTAAATTTTAATAAAAAGATATATTAATCGCGAATAAAGATTTTGGTAGTTCTTTGTTAGAGTGTTCAGTAGAACACATTTTTTAGCGAACAGGGAGGAGATATATTAGACGTACTTCTAAAGACTAAGCGAGAAGATTCTTTTCTTCTAATATATTTTTCACAATGACCTCAGTAAAAACTCCACGTCCTCGCGCAGATAATTTCCTGGTTGGCGCTTCAACAATAATGATTATACGACATACACAGTCCTTGTGCTCCGTCGAAAAGCATTTGATGTCAAAGCCGAGAGAGACCGTACACGTTCAAAGATAGATCATCTTTTAGAATCGTAATAAAAACACTCACATGCAATTGAGAATGCAATGAAGAAAAAAATAATTTCCTAAAAATTGCTATTTTTTTAAGCAACGGTAGATTTAGGGTATTTAAGGTACTATCGACGATGTAAATGTAATGGCATTTTTTTTCATTTTGATTTTACAATAATTTTTTATTAGATTGATGTTGTTGATATAAAGCCATTTGCCTTTAATTTTAATGTGACAGCTGAAGATAACGAAAGATACTTCTCGATACCTCGTTCGCGTCGAAGGGAATATAAGCGGGAAGAGACAACCGGTATTCGTTGTCGCTTGCTACGCTAATTGAAGACAGTTACTCGCCGGTGCACTCTGAGAAGAAATGCTCGAGGAGAAAAGCGGGAGATCACGTACGCGCGCGAAGGACGAACGTACGGCGAAACGGCCGCTATACGGTACCTGCGAATCTTCAAGGTTGCTCGTAAATTCAGACACCGAGAGAAGAGCGGGCCAACCGACGGTTATGACTGTCGTCGTCGTCGTCGTCGTCGTCGTCGCCGTCGTCGTCGTCGTCGTCGTCGTCGTCCCATCCGCGCATTACGTATGCCGGACCTCGCTCGGCTGACATACGTATCGAGGTTCGATTCCTATGTCACCTTGCGTTGCGCGTTTCGTGCGAGTCGTAAATTCGCAAGAGTTTTCCTTGATATGTCGCGCGAATCTTGAAAACGGGAGGAATTGTTCAAATTACAACGACGCGCGACGTTACTGAATGTGAGAAAGTCACGTTTCTCCAGAAATTCCGCTTTACTGATACTTCTCCGCGGTGTTTTCCTTAGAATTGTTTATTTACGTTGTGATAAATGTAATTTATTTCATGCTGACCAAAGATACTAATACAGATGATACAAGTAGAGATATTACTTATTAACAAATGATAATAATAATAATAATAATAATAAATTTTTAGTTTTTCTGCTAGAAATATATTTATGATGTATTAAAGATTTATGATGAATTATATTTATACGGAAAGAATAGTTTTAAAAGAATTTATAAATAAATTTAACTAGGTTTGAAAATAACTTTGTTCGATCAACAAAATTATTAGAGAATACGTGAGAAACGTTTAAATATGATAATACTTCAAAAACTTTTTATCTAATTATAATTAATAATTTTTGTTCACAAATACATCATATGTATATTAATATACTCAACTATCGTAATATTTTAATTTTATTCATGAAAAAGAAATCACAAAATTGAATCCTCGATGAATTTATCTCAAATCAAATAATAATAATCGGAGAAAAGTCATTCTCACACGTGCAACTCTCGAATAAGAAAAAGATATACAATCTTCTTTTAATGCGATTCTCTGGAGGCAGGAACCAGGAATTTGAGGAAACTATAGATCGTTTGGGCGACGCTTATTGAAATTGGAAAATAGTATTCGTTTTTCTTTCACAATAGATCGTGACAAGACCGATGACGACCGGGCGACGACCCCGGAATCCCTACGCAGCAGCAGTCCAGCACCATCCCCATCGCCGCCGCAGTTAGCGAGCAATGCTACCAGCCCTCCACCGAGACGGTTCATATCCAGCATCCTCGGCGGCGACGTACCATACGGCAGCAGACGTCACGTGCTCACCCGGGCGGAGCGAAAGGAGTACAGCAGCCCGCCGATAGCCTCGGACGATCCACCACAGTTCCTGTCCAAATCGGAGAAGATCGCATTGCCGAGGCCGCAGACGCCGCCGAAGACACCCCGCGTCGAGCCACCTACCAGGGTCTCGGTTATCCAGAGGGTGCCGCCGCAAGGTGCCTCCAGGAAGGAAGAGAACAAGATCGAGATCGACAGAGTCGATCCGATACAAGCGCCCGAGCCGGAGCAGGTAATTCTTACAAATGAGAATGATGTCCTAACATGGGCATAAAATTTGCTGGATGTGTATTTCTCGATCTTCGAACACTCGAAGGTGCAAACGTGCGAAATCGTGCATTTACGCACGTTTGCACCTTTTCTGACTGACGGAGAGAATCGAGATGTTTTCGCCACCTTCGTTGGCAACGATAACCATTTTGTACGGTAACGATTGTTGCATCCAGTGAATTAAATCTCGTCTCGTATGCCTCGTGATTAAAATAATTGTAATAGTAATAAAGGTATGGCACGGTTAAGACATTTAAAGACGCCCCGAGGGAATACGGGGGCTCTCTGTTATTAACCGCTGATGCAGTCACGCTTCGTTAATTTCGGGGACGGGATTTCGTTAACCTCTTCGCAGAGTCTCATGCATTATGTATAGCGACAAAGCGGATAGAGAAGGGTGAGGAAAATTTTGCACGCTGTATTATGCGTAACATTATTGAGAATCTTGCGATTTTGCACGCCGACGGTTTTCATGTATGATGTACGAGAGTTTATAAAGTCTGAATGAAAATGTAGCCGTGCATAATTCGCGGTAAATCCGTATACTTTTTGCGAAAAGGAAGAAATAAAGGAGTGTGACAATTTATTCGTTAAAAACAAAGTCAATTATATCGATGATCGAGGATGATTCAAGTCGTTATCAAATAGTGATAACGTTGCGATGCCAAGTATCAAAATTGTTGGATAATGGTAAACATAGACTAGCTTTGATTTTAAATTTTACACAATTTAGAATTTGCATAAAATCACAGTAGATTTGCAGAAAAAAAAAAAAAACAAAATTGCTGTATTTATTAATCTTTGTCTGTGAAGATTGATATGTGATGTATACTTAACAGCACTTACATCGCTATTATTTATTGCATTCATAATTCCTTTCACGTACTATCATTTTATTATGCTTTCACCGATGGAAAACAAATATCTGTTTTATATCTGTGGATTGTTTGAACATTAGTTTGAATATATTTTCTTCATATATACTTCATATTTACTTCATATTTACTTCAATATTATTGAATAGATACTTATTGAGTATGATGATGCTATTAAAGTTTTAATTATTATGAATCATGAGTTTTTTCAAGATTGATATTTTACGTTTTGTTATGTATGCAGGGATATGTAAATCCTTTAAGAGATATGTAAATCCTATTTTTATGTTATTTCTTTAAGAAAAGTAGATACATGAACAAGCAAACACATACACACACACACACACACACACACACACACACACACACACACACACATATATATATATATATACACAATAGAGGATGAGCTATGTTTTTAAATTGTTAGTTGTTTATTCAGCTTTCTCATAATTTTTGTTAATTTACCTTTCTAATTCATTTCTTGTTTACTTTAACACAAATTTGTTATTTAATACTTGTTATTACTTAGTTTAACACTTAGCATCTCATCAAAACAATTTCTTAATCAATCTCTTAATCATCTCCTTGCAAGAAAAAAAAGAGACAAAAACAATATTGGAAAGAAAGAAAACATCAAGGAGAATATAACTTGATATATCTAGGCGTTTTTTAATAAAATTTTCAATTATAAGTTAATTGAAAGAAGAGGGTGCGTTGTGGCTTTACGAGTTAGCACAAGGCTCCTAAGCTTGAGGTTCCGGGTTCGAATCTCGATTATATATAAAATTGAAAGAAGAAATATTGAAAATTGTGAAATATACACACGCGATGAAAGTCAACGATAATATTAATAACAATTCCAGGAGCAGCCCATAGATTATGCAGTGCCGAAGCGGAAGGAGGAAGACGAGGAGAAGTGTCGCGATGGTGCGATAGCATCGCGTAGTCCTAGCAATTCGATCGCGAGGTCTCTTCTGGCCGTGAAGCTATCCGGGTCACAGGTGGTACAGACATCCGGGGGTCACGGCAGATCCTCAAACTCGGGCAACAGCGGTTCCTCCGGCAGTGGCGGCGGCGGCGGTACCAGCAATTCCTCACCCTCAAACGGCGGCGGCGGCAACGGTGGCGGTGGTGGCAGCGGCGGCGGTGGCGGTGCTATGATCGGCGGTGGATGCGGAAGCGGAGCGATGATCGGCGGGGGTGGCAGCGGCGGTGGCGGTGCCCTGGGTGGTGGAGCGGGTGCGGGAGGCATGCCCCCCGGCGGAAATGGGGGTCGCGGCAACTATGGGCCCAGTTCACCACCTACGGGGTCTCTACCGCCGTTTTACGAGTCGCTGAAGGGTGGCAACAACATCGCGAACTTCGCCAATCAGTACAACAGCTCTCAAGGTAGAGACTTCGCCTGTGTTCTCACTTTTACTTCCTTTCCTTGCGAGACAAGAAGACACGTATAAGCTTCTACGACTCGACACTTCATTACACTTCGTTACATTGAATTTTCTCTCGGCATATAGTTTGTTAGTTAGTGCTAAATTAATTTTAATATTGATAATCGTATTTCAGAAACTTAGACATAACATCACATTTTCTTTATCATGATTAATTAAATTATTTTTATGAATTAATCGAATCAACAAGAGATAGCTAGAAGTGCCATTTTTACTTATTAATTTATCTTATTAATTTAATTACTAGCTTAATTATACAACTAAAATTTTAATCTGAATCTTTCTCATTTAATTTCAATCATTCTTTTCCGGTAATATTCAGAACTCGAATATTGTCATGTTCGTATGTTTGATTTCAACTGATGTTTATCTTGTATAGAAACAAAGTGTGATTTCAATACAGCGTGAGATTGTTTATATTTCCTCTGTCCAAATTATTTGAGATTGTTCGCGATCAGTTACGACTTGAGTATTTAGTGTGGCAAATTCGATTATCCATGTCTCACCACATCGTAATCCCACATCCTACACTTGGACGCCGCGTGCGTCAAGTTATATTAACCTTTCTCTTTTGTTTTTATTATCTGTGGGTTTTTTCCCTGTACATTAGCTTTCGCTTTTGCTGTTACTTGTACAAGGTTTTATCATACATTATTAAGTAATTAAATCATTACAATACTCATCCTCAGAAACGTAATTTTTATGATGCAAATACTATTATAGAATGATAAAATGGAAAGATACCAATCTTGGCAAATCTGAGAAGACGTTTTATTATATACATTTTATTTGTAAATAATCAGATTATTTGCAACGAAATTTGTTGTCATTATCTAATTAGCTTTTTTTCGGCCTAGAGAACAGAATTGATAAGTTAAAAATTCGTAGATTTTGCAAAAAAGTTTTTATTTGTTCCTAATCATCCACGTTGTTGTTTCAGGAAACGCATACCTCACGCCACTAACGGCGGTCGGAATCGAATGCGACACCGGACAGCAAGACAACTCTCAGCACGCACAATACAACGCACAGGAGGGCAAGCAGTACTCTCTCCTACAGAATGTTTGCGCGAACGTTTGCGCGTCCTACGGTCTTACGTTCAAGGAGGAGGAGGAGGAGCTGGCGGGCTACAAAATTCAGCCGAACGACTTGCTGTCCGCGCAATACGGCGCCTACGACGTCACCGACACGGGCATGATGGTGGATATGGTGACCGGCACCATGGTGGTAGATCCGCTGCAGTTCACCGCGGCGACCTTGACCTTTAACTCGCCGTCCGATCACACGGCACTCCTCGAGACGCTGAATGACGCGGCGGACCTTCTGTTACCCAGGTTGCAGACCGAGGACGGCGGCAGTGATCTCTTAGAGGAGTCCCTGCACTCGCCCGCCTCGACCGGCAGCAGCGGAATCGGCCAGGACGCCGGTCAAATGACCACTCCCGTCGAGCCTAGTGTCGATCCTTTCCCCGAGCACAGCATGGCCTTGACCAGAGGCTTTGACACGAGGTGAGCTCACGCTCGACTGCCGTGAGAACCGCTCGCGCTCTAACTAACACTATCTCCGCCGTTCGCCGTTTGCTTTCATCGTGTAATCGCGGCCGAGTTAGAAAGCCGGTCGTATAATACCGTTTGTTTGAAGTTCAATCGCGGGCTAGAATAATATAGCGTTGACGATGAATCGCTTGCCCTTTTCTCAGACACTACACGACCCCGCAACACTTCAACGCGTCCAAGCTCGCGGGATTGAGCTATGCGGCCGGCGAGACGAGCTACCAGTCGCTTCAGAAGGAACGTCCGGATCTCGCGTTGCACGTTAATCAGAACCATCAGCACCAGCAGGAGCAGCAGCTGCAGATTCAGGTGCAGCTGCAGCAGCATCAGCAGAAGCAACAGGCCGCGTCGCCGCATCAGCAACAGCAACAACAGCAACAGCATCAGAGTCTTCTGAGCCCCGGATTGAATTTCAATAATGGTAAGTTATTAATATTTCTCTTATATTTCCATGCAACTATTACTGAACTAACATTGCATTTTTTGCACAAATAAATTTATAGTTACGGCAATATCTAGTTTCAAAATTGTAGCAATTTAATGGATCTTTTTTGTGGTATGCTTGAGACATCAAAATATAATAATAATAATAATAATTTGATAATTATATCAAAATATTTGTAAAGAATGATACATTCTTTTTATTAACAAGAGATTTTTTATTTATAGATTTAGAACTAAGAACTAATGCCACGGTTCGGTTCTTTAATCTCAATCAAGGTTTAGAAATAGACTCCGGTAGCAGCGTAGGCGGAAGCCTGCCCAGCCCTGGGACCGCGAGCTGTTCCCTGGACGGCGCCTCGACCGGCACCTCGCCATCGTGCGGACTGGGAGAACACGCGCACAGCCCGGTTGTATCACCCACCACGGTCGCAGCTCAAGCCGCCGGAACGGTTAACGAACCACCGCTCTCGCAACGGGTCGGTGTACTTCAACAAAGGGTAAGCGACCCAAATTGATCCAGGCAAAAGCATATTTCTTCGTTATGCGATGTTGAATTACCGCTCAAAAGCGAGATGATGATGATGACACTTCGGGGTGTCGTCTGCGATACGATCCGCAGGTTTCTCAAGCCTCCTCGATCCGATCGAGTTGTTGGAGCAAACTCGCGGATCGGTTCCAGAGTGAGATCGATATATAATAAAGACGACAGCGAGTGGATCGTTGATTCCCACTCTCACGCGTATTATGCAATGCTCAGTCAATTTGAGTGCTTCATCCGATGTCATCAGTCTTCTGATCATCATGTAAAGCACGGCGAGAACTAACGTGTCTTCTCATCGATTCGTAGCTGGGTTTACCGAGCGACTGTCAGCTAGAATTTGTTAACGGTGGTCATGGCATAAAAAATCCTCTAGCCATCGAGGGTCAGAGGCAAGCGGCAGCTAATCGAGATGAGGAGAGAACAAATCGTACTCCGCCTGGCAAGGTAATGCTGCTTTCCGCGCGTTAGATCGCTGTTTTTCGCGCAATCGTCATTATCACAGACGTGGCTGAGACGTAAACGAAATCGCTATCGAATTGCAAAAGTCGCCGTCGCGACATCACGACGCAGTCCGTTGTAACGTAATTACCCTCTCGACCCTTTGCTCAACAGGACGACGATCCCAATCGTTTTACCTGTCGCGTGTGCAGCAAGAACTTCAGCCTTCAGCGGCTTCTCAATCGTCACATGAAGTGTCATAGTGACGTGAAGCGTTATTTGTGTACATTCTGCGGGAAGGGCTTCAACGATACGTTCGATCTCAAGAGGCATACGCGGACGCACACGGGCGTGCGACCCTACAAATGCTTCCTCTGCGAGAAAAGTTTCACGCAACGGTGCTCACTGGAGAGTCACGGTCAAAAGGTTCACGGCGTTCAACATCAATACGCCTATAAGGAACGACGCGCTAAGGTAAGCTTCGTTGAAAATGACATTCTACAGAAGAAAAACAAATTAATTTTCTTTAAAAAAAAAAAAAAAAAAAACAAAAAAACAGATACAGATTGAAGTAATATTTTGCGTATATTTAAAAACTTTCTCTTTATTAATTTTTATTTATAGATTTTTATAAATGTATTTTTAATTTGTTATCTGCATGCAAAATGCCTGTTTGACAGATGTACGTTTGCGAGGAATGCGGACATACGACGCACGAGCCGGAGGTGCATTATCTTCACCTGAAGGAGCAGCATCCCTACAGCCCGGCGCTGCTGAAGTTCTACGACAAGCGGCACTTCAAGTTCACCAATAGTAACTTCGCCAATATGTTGCTCCAGGTGGGCACCGACTCCGCGTAGACACGATATTAAACGTTGAGATTCGTGTTAGGTAGAAAATAAGTAGCGCGTTGATTAATCGACGATCTGATGTAGGGCGGCTTCGATACTCGAACGAACAAAACAAAATATACAGCGCGGTATACAAGAACACGAAATTGTTCTTGTTGATGTAACTCTTCAGGGTGGCCTCTTACAACGGGACTCACGGAATACGGACAGCTGCGGCCTCGCGGAGCGACGAGAGACGGCCTCAAAGGGCGGCGACGCGGCTCATCAACAGACCACGACCAGCTTCTAAATCAATCGAGAACGAGAATCCGGATGAAAGAGAAAGAGAGAGAGCGAGAGAGTGAAAGAATAAGAAAGAGAGAGAAAAGGGGGAAAGAAAGAGAGATGCCGATCGATCACGCGTTCGTTCTTCAATCAGGCTGATGAAGGGACGTCTCGCGCGTTAAGTACCTGCAGGTGGCTCCCATTGCGGTGACACTGATGAATGAACAAACATCGAAGTTCGACGACAGGATCCGATTGAGGGATCGCACGGGATCTGTGACCAATTAATTCCTGCCGTCTTAAATTCAGGGGATAGAGGAGGCAGAGGACCGGGGATCGCCAGAGGCGAATAGAGAAATAAGAGTAAGGAAAGATCTTCGCGTGCAGCTACAACAATCGCAAAAGTAGACGATATCTCACTTATAGCTTCTCGCTGACGCGTAGAAACGCAGCATAATCAAAGCTTATTCGCGTTATTCTTTCTTTTTTTCCGATTCGGTAAAGAAATTATCGTTTTATTGAAAAAGAAAGACAGCTGTTCGAAGGGGAACATTGTAGCGGTTATTAAGACGTTGTTTCATTAATAAAGACCTTGTTAATGGATGCGCTTCTGATGAATTCTGTTGACGGCGGCTCGTTGGGCTCTCAAATTCTAACGACCGTTCTGCCAAGCGAAGAATTTCAGAACGAATTTAGCGCGTTGCGGGCGCTATAAAATCTCGCTTCTGCCTATTGTCGGAGACAGAGTCCCACATTTCTTTCTTATATGCTCTTAAAACCTTTCTTCTTATAGCCGTACTTTAGTTTGTACTTTTATCTAGCAGAATAGCAGATTAATTTAAAGAGAAATCCTATAGAACTGATAATAGATTATAGGGGGGGAGGGAGGCGTATGAAATGCAGACGTACTCATGCGTACGCATACACGCACACACGTATACACATACACATATACACATATACACATATATCCTGCCACACGCAATATGCATATACCGTAGGTTTTTAGGTGGAATATTAATATCGTGGCGCGCGCGACATCGAGCAGACCCAAAGACTCGGATAGAACGTTTCAGGAATGCCGATCGACCTCGGCGAGCGTTGCCGAGGCGGGAGAAGAGTGCGATCACACGGAAGACTTTTTTTTCTCAGAGATGTATGGCGAGTTACGTTGCTTTTCGACTCGATGGGGCGAAATGGGGTTCTCGATGTCGCGATCGCCGAAGGGGATGTTCCCTCGAACGCGATCCTCGTCGTGAATTCTCCACTGTCTTCGATCGATCGGGACACCGGAATCGAAGGGAATCAGCGTTGCTCGAAACGCCGGGCGCCGCGGAACGGGGCGAGAGATCACGTCGGCGGGGGTGACTCTGCGCCGTACCATCGTAGAAATAGAATTCGCGCTGTCCGACGCCTGGCGGAACAATCGCATCGGGGAATGATTAATAAAACGAACGCTATCGTTTCACCATATAACGTTATTGAGATTCGACGATTAAAGTTTACTGTTTGCTTTAAAGGAGATGTTTCGATATTCACAGCGGAACGATACGCGGGTGTCGTTTTAAAGAAAACTCCGGTTTTTTTTTTTATCTCTCCGGTTTCCATTATTTTGCCAAACGTCGATATATATATATATATATATATGCAGTACATGTGTAGTACGTTCCCAACCGAAGTGCACTTTGGGTAATCTGTGATATGATAAGAGTAACAAGACAATCCACTCACTCGCTCCTCCACGCACCGGATTTCGCTTTTCCGTTTTCTCTCGCGCTTGTAGTTTTCTTCTCCTTTTTTTTTTCTTCCTTCGGGTTCGGGTAAGAGGGGACAAAGAGTAGGAGGAGGGTACGCATACACATACCACACACATGAATATGCCCACGTGCACACGTCCCCGCCTCCAAAAAACACATACACATACATATACATACTCGTACACATACAAAACGGGATTTCGTGCAATTCTGAGGTGGCAGTACTTGAGTCGAGCAACCGGTATATTCCGCTCGATTCCTCTCATCGCGGACTCGCTCGCGGAAATAAGCTCGGCTTGCGAATTCTAAAATTTAGGGTGCTCAACACTAGGGTCGAGCGACGCGAGCTAATCTCTCGAGACTACAAGATTAACCCTTTGAAATGCGATGATTACAACGCATAACTCTCTTTCTCTCTCTTTTTTTTTTTTCTGTTCTTTTTTTACACAATATTATCTGCCTGATGATTTCCGTTTCTGAATCACATCGATGGTTAGCCGCTGATCCATCTGAGACTTGATACCTTTAAATGTGGTAACGTTATCTACATTTTCATCACTTCAGAGTCTTCTTCTTTGTATTTATTTGTATCATAGATCATACATTTTATCATAGTCTAAATGCTGTATATATGTACATACGCTTGTCTACGCCATTCCCGTGTACGCACAGAGTAGGGGAGTTGCAGATGCGCTTGTCAAAGGGTTAAAGAAAGCCGCGTCGGTGAACACGACCTCGAAAGCACAGTCCTTCAACCCTCGGGCGAGCGCGAGAAAAAGTAACAATATCCGATAAACACATATCTGTTTTTACTAATCGCATGAACTTTTATAGGAAATTGAAAATAAGGATACAATATGGTACTTTTACAGCTTCTAAAAAACGTAGATTTTAAATGCCTCGCAATCTATAAAAGGTAAATGAAAATTAAAGAAACGACTTTCAGAGGAATTCGTTTGTTTTAATATTTTCATTCGAGAGAAGTGGAAAAAATTCTGGTGATACAATTTCCGGTAACTTCATCGCTCTAATTGGATTATGATGCTAAAATCGAATGACTAATAATTTGCCTGACTCTTAAATAGAGTGATTGTACAAATTTTTTCGCAGCGCGATAAATATTAAAATTGTGTTTTATATATAACGAAGAATACTGGAAAGTTAATTAGATTTGTCATTCTTAGTCTTATGCGCCCGCCCGATGGTTAAAACGCACCAAGAGTTTGATGTCGATCGAATGTATATATACCGTATAGAAACTCTATATATTTATATATATATATATATATATATATATATATATATAGAGAAACTATTGATATATATATTTATTTTCCACGTATATTCATATACTCGTTTTTAGGCTCGCGGTCGCCTCGGCGCGGAGGTCAACGCCGACGTCCCGCCGCGAAGACGTTCTTTCCTGTTGTAAATAGTTTTTTTTTTTCCTTCTTTTTTATTTCCGGCGACGGAAACGGGTACCGGTTAGTCCACGCGATATTGTCAGAATCTTGCTTGCGACAGTAATGTAAGTATCACGTACTTGTATAGCGAACGTACGGGGATTTGGGGAAAGGGGGGGAACCGGCACACAGGTTCTCCCGTACTTACATCTTACATTAGAGTAGAATACTCGGAGGATAACGGTACTTGTCGTCGTACACTGTCAATCAAGTTAATAATATATGTTACGCATTATCTCTCTCATTTTATTATTATTATTATTATTATTATTATTATTATTATTATTATTATTATTATTATATTAATAACATTATATTTTTAAATACGATATCTGATTATCTACGTTTTCGCTACTATTTAATTTACGCTCAGTATTGTCACAGATAATAGCACTTTGACTATACGTTCAGCAGAATCGTCGATCTGAAATCAATTTGATTTTTTCATCACCATCTTGCTGTTGTTATTTCGATATTTGCATACGCTATCGATTTTCCGAGGCGTTCAACCCCACTCTTCATCCCTAGTACTTAATCCGTCATTATTATTATTATTATTATTATTATTATTATTTTATTATTATTATTATAATATTATTATTATATATCATTATTATATTATCATTAAGTGAGTTGAATAATGAATTTAATTATTGATTCTAAAATTAATATTATAGATAATTCTACATATGCAGGATATACATACAGCTCTTATGTGCTTCTTAATTATATATGAATACTTCAAGAAGCGGATTTAGAGTCGAAAATAAGAAAAAGAATAATATATGAGCATCGATTGTTTAGACTTTATCTTCTGAGTCGTAATGAATTACAGAAAATAAGATTGTTATTAGATATTCTAAAGTGTCACTCGAAATAAAGTAATATTGTAATATATATATGTAGATTTATATATCAATTACACTACTTTATTTCGAGCCGCATTTTAAAATGTATCTGTATTTATACGAAGTATTAACGTATAATTGAGAAACATAATATTTATCAAATTGTCCGGTTGCAGAAGCAATCCTCTTGTCGCAGAAGACACGAGAGACGAAGATTACGACTAGGGAAACAACCATAGCGTAGTGCGTAATTTGCTTGATCTATGAAGACGAAGGTATTTCAAAGAGTTACTGATTATTTTTTATATAATCATACTATATATGGAGTTTTTAAAAAAAGAACTTTCTCTCATTAAAGATTTTTCGCATATAAATACACATATTTTCTTTCAAAAAGTCTGAATTTTATCGTCAGAATGATTTAAATGAAATAATTTCAAAGTATGCGTAGAAAACATTTCTGTATAACGAGATGGAAGATTTCTTTTTCTTTTTCTTCTGAATTGAGCAAATTTTACACTGCGAGGGCGAAGTTATATTAACGTGCGATTGCGAACCGAGCGTATGATTGTATGCGTGGAATATTATTGTATGCGTGCAGGTCTGTACGGCGTATAACACAGCTCTTAACTATACTTTCGGCATTTGTAGACAAAAATAGATACATCGAAGCTCTGAAGTAAAAAGTGTAGCTAAAACGGGACAGTCTTACCGTCCGATATGCTGTGCCGTGTCGTTTGCGAATTTGTAAATTCTATTAGAGCGCGACTGCGTCATCCGGGACATTGGTGTCTACTCATTACAGATCGTTATTAATTTGTAGCTAACGGTAAACGTGGTTGCGCGCTCTTATATGTTTGCGAGAGATAATAAAAATTAATATTATATATACACTCCATATAAACGCTTACTTGATACTCCATCTCGTTTGTCACGCACTTAATAATTATATCTTTATACATATCTTACCAATATTAGAATGGATTACAATTCTGAGGCGCCATCATTTTCTTTTATGATTTTGCACATTCCGTTTTTGCGGAATTGTTTCTCAGATAAAACTTTCAATTCAATTAGAAATAGCAATTATCTTTTTACATGATTGTGATTGCATATATTTGAAAAAAATATCAGATTTTCATTTTAATTAGGATTTTTAAGGATTTTTAGAGAATTCTGGATGCATAGATATGGAGATGAGGATTTATCATCTTTTTCTTTATTAACAGCTTAACTTTTTTAAGTTTTATATAGTTTAGATTTTGTAAAGTATTGTATCCCACGTTCCTCGTTCACGTGCAGGTTTCCTAAATAATAATAATACCGAACCACTCGGCGATAAATCCCAGAATCGCTGCGAAAAGCGAAATCCATATATATCGTAGCGCTGCAATATCAAAATGATAAGAGAGTGCTACGGTTAAACTACTACTCCAGGATGCGTCTTATCTGCAACAGAGAATGATGCCGGTGATGATTCCTCGGTAAAAGCAGCGAGAAGCGCGGCGGTATAGGTGCGCACGGAATTTCGAGGCCGGTCATTTCGACCTGCCTGCGTGCAGCTCCGGAAGTGGGTGGTTTTTCGACGGGTGGGTGCTTTCGCCGAATATTTTGACGATTATGACGGTTTCGTCGGCCGAAATGCGTTGTGCTCGACGTGCTTCGTTAACGCGCTTGTTTTATTTTACTCACTGCTGATTACGGAGCTGAACGGCATGTATCTAGGTTTGGCAGGCACTTTTGGGGCATCCTTACGCGGTGTAAACGACTTCTCTTCGCTGCTGAGGCGTTTCACCTGGAAGTAGTTTAATCATTTTTTGAGCGTAAAACGATAGATAATTATTTCAAAAAGATAGCAAGAGAGTTATATTACGATTGTTGGTACTTTTATACTCGCTTGTTAACTTTTATGTCGAAAAATTCCAAAAACTTTGAACGTACTGTTTAATAATTCATTCAGTCGGTTCTCGTTGTTGATACGAATTGAACTTGACGACAAAGCTTCCAGCTTTCAGTAAAAAAATTCACACTTTATGAATCACTCGGCACATGACATTCCAAGTTCCACGACGTATGCAAAATCTCTTTTCGTAACGCGTCATATTTTCGTATGTGCGTCCTAATCGCGATGCTATTTCGCTCGCTCGACGTTTCTTCTCGCACTCTGGCGCTTTGAAATTCAAGATAAGATGAGCATCGACTTTCTTTCGCATAATTCTCACCTGTTCGTCGATCGCCGCAAACTGCCACTTCCACGCATGATTATAGAGGAAGGGACGGTGATCGAATCGATTGTCATCAGGGCTGTATGTCTCCGCATGGCAAGATGGAGTCAATATCGTCATCTTGTGACGATTTATAGCGTAACATCTGTAGAAGTGTTTCACTTTATCGGCAATCTGGAACAAGGATTTTTTTTAAACAATCAATATATAAACCAAGGAAGGATATGTTCAAAGGATATGTTCACAGAAATGGAACATCAGCATCATTCGGTAAAGAATCTTCGGCGCCTGATAATTATTTTATTTTTTAATTTAATTCTCTTTTTCTATTTAATTCTCTCCATGAAAAATTCTTATTGCGAAACAAATCACTTCAAGATTCGAACTTGGAATTTTCTATCCAGAAGTGCTTTTATTTTTTTAAATTTAATCAAAGAGAAATTTAAGCTATTAGATTAAAATCTTGCTCACCTCTTTCGGAGTACAATGATCCCACATGTGGACGAGTCTGCAGAACATTGTAAAAGGCCCGGCCTGATTCTGTTTTCTCAACCGTCCGAAGACCGATAGCTCCTTGTATGTCATGCCCATGTCCACCTCATCCAATTGCGCGAGCTGTCCCGCTTGGAGCGGTTCCAGTTCCGCGGTGGGTGGTGCCTCCAAGATATTATCCAAAGCGGATATTCCGTGTTTGCGTCTACAGTTCAAACATGAGGGACAATTTTTTATTGAGTCTTAAGTCATATACAAATACTTAACATATGGAATACTGAGCAATTTTTCTTATTAATATGGAAATAAAATTATCAGATATTTTAATATCATTAAAAATGAAATAATTATACATTTTTACAATAGTAGGTTTTATTTTTGTAAAAATAGATCAAAGATCTATAATTATGGCAATTTGAACAGGTTTCTTTTATAAATTATAACTTGCATAAATAATGCTTAAAAATTATTATAATTTTTATGTAATTTTTTATTTTGGGCTTTAAATTCAACTATTACATTAAAAATCGCCATATATATTATCGCATATATGTACCTAAAATATATGAGAAATTTTTTTAAATCATTCTTCGCAATGCCACCGATAGGATTGATGTCAGCGCTGCTGCAATCATATTTAGTGAGATAACCACGTAAGACTTCATCCACGTTACCGCTTCCCAATACTAGAAGACCACCCGGACGGCCTCTGACCCACAACATTAATTGAGCGAATAAGTAAGCGATTACCATTCGCAACCGAGCCTGAAAGTAAAGTATTAGACGTAAAGACGTGCAATTTGATAATTATTAGATATCGTAGTCATCCATTGGGGTTAGAGATATCAAGCAACATTACCTGTACATTTTGTAAGGCCAGATTTTCCCTCGGCGATCCACCCTGCACTTTGAACCTCGGTGTCAATTTAGTAACCTGCTGGAAGATCCCTAAAATCGCAGATATCGCGGTATCTATGACTATCCCATGATGATAGGACCCTATTTGACTGGCTAACTCAGCTGCTCGGGCTTTGGTCTCCGCTGACGAGTTCTCCGTTCCCATGTAACACGTGACCAGAAGAGTGTTACACAATTGTTTCGGATCGACTGGTACGTACTCGCAATCACCAATGATCCTCCTGATGTCCGCTAAGACTTGCGTGTCTGAATACGAAATATAATTTTCAAAATTTGAAACTCTCATAGAACAGCTAATGCAGACAGTAGAGTTAAGGTAAGGCTTTACCTCCTCTACCGACCGATTCGACGATCATTTCGCACATCGAATAAACGATGCATGCCGAAGACGATGAATCGACGCCACCGCTCAATGGTAAGAAAAATCCACCTTGGCAAGATCGTCTAAAATATAGACGTGCAACGTCGGCAAATATACATGACAAACACACGGCACATACGAGACACAAGAGACACGATATTTAAAAAAAAAAATATGTATCTAAACATAATCCGTGACATGTAATAATATTCATATGTAATGATAAAATGGAGAAAATATAAATATATATCTTGACCCTGTCCAGCGCACCTTAGATAGTCCCACAGCCAGCATGCGGGTGCCATCGCGATCTCTTCTTCCGGGGTGTGATATACGATACCCGAGACCTCGTCATCGTCACCGTATATATCCTGAACTCCGTCCAGCGGTCGATCCGGTGGATTCGAGACGAGATTTTTCGGGGTCAGCGCAAAGTCGACCTTCACGCGCGGATAACTAAGTGATGCAGCTGCCGCGTGCGATCGCGATCTGATGCTGTTTCGATAATTCCTAAAGAGAATAGGAATAGCAATGGGCCCAATTATTTAAATTATTTTCTAGGTAGATATATGACATCCGAGTTTTCCGTCTCGAGATCAATCGAATACTATGAATGCTCTCAATTGCTTACTCGAGTACTGAGTGCCCAGTCACCAGGCTGGAATGGCGTTAGAATTCAGATTAGAAACGAGAATAAAGAAGGCAATTCTCGGCGAACGAAGGTGGATAGGAGGAGGGTGATAATTTTTCTTTTATTGAATTTATATATATATAATATATATAAATTCGAAATTGATTGCTTATGTCTTGCGAACTACGTGCCATTACTTTTAACAGACTTACGCAGCAGCTCAAAGCTAGTTTTTAATAAATCGATAGTCAAATTTGAAATTAATTAACTCTCCGCCCCCATTTCAGAATAGAGAGTCGTCTTCGCTTTATTATATTTGAAACTTACTTAGCTTGGCGTATTACATCGTACTGTTTTATCAGATTAAACTCTTTACCTTATATCCTCAAGATCGAACGTGGCGACGGTCACTTCCACGTCTTCGAGAGCGAATTGCCGTCCGCGATTCAATATATTGCCATTGAGCGTGACGCTGGAGCCGCCGTTGAAGTAGAGCCTGCCGCCGTCGCATCCGCGCAAATTACTGAACATGTAGCAACCGCCGGCCTTGAAAGTGGCCGATTTAACGAGGTCCACCGTGACGTAGGCTTTACGTAACTCGAAGTACGAGCCGCTTCCTTCCAGAGAAAAACCAATGAGAAAATAAAGAAGCGAGCTTTTAAACGCAAGCATTAAACTTACATGTCAGATTAGCATGTTTCTTTAATGACCAAACGTCAAATATATCTTAATCTTCAGTTAGAGCGTTCACGAAGCAAAAAAGAAGCACGCGGAAGAAAAACAGAAGGATGAAGTTTGTTGTAATGATGATAAATACGCCTACGTAACGATGATATTACCGTTCGCAATGATTTCGACGCCGTCCAATGACATTGGAATGTGATTGCTGGCTGGATGCCAAAGTTCCTCGCATATTTCAAAACCGACGCATGTGTCTCTCGTGGCGATAATTGCGTCACCGAACGGCACCACGGTCTGACTGGTGACTTGCGATATCATCCGCGGTAGAAAATAATCCTCGACCGTACGTTCCTAACACAATAAGACACCGCGGATTATCGCACGTCTAGAACACGCACGATCGATCGATCGCGGATTATTTCCCATGTCTCATTACTTTCGTCCAAGGAGAGAACCATCTGCTTTCCCTGTAATTGCCGTCCTCGCAGAGCCGCATTTTCGGCCTGATCAGCAAAACTCGCCGATTCAGAAAGGCCACTCTGCAGTTGTACGTCACGTTTTTGTGCATCACCGGCATACCTATATCTATCAGTATATCTTCGCAAATGCTGGATTTTAGAAGGGTTGCTAAAACTTCCCAGCTATGGAGCAACGTGTCGGACTCGTAGAAATGGTCCTCGCAGCTGTAACCGCTGTTGAATGCACATATTGAACATATAGCAATGAAAAACACAAAAATAATCAAGTAATAAAAGATCATATCAAAATTTTAATTTCATAAATTATAATCTTTATATATATATATATATATATATATATATATATATATATATAATAACAACAAAATTAAAAGTGATAACTTATGATAAAAATTATAATAAGAAGATCTTCTAATCTCATGGAAAAATATATATTTCTTTGAATGATATTTTCTCTACACTTTTGCAAACTGGCAAGGTTAGTCTTCCTTTGATCTAATTACCAGATTTCTAATTCGGGGCCGCTCCTATAAGTGGCACCAGCATCCTTTGCCTCTTGTATACTTTGCAAAATTCTTCTGGTATTTCCGTCGAAGTCCATCGCCCATTGGTTTAATGTGCAAACGGCAACGGTCACCGTACGTCCCATGGCGAATGATTTTTCACTATTCACTGTATTCTTTAGGCGAGACTCGCGAATGCTTTTATCTGGAATTAATAAATGCTCTAATTTTGACTTAATATACGTTAGAAATTTGTAATTAGTGCTGCAAGATAATTATGTAAGTGTTAAAATTTATTATTATTTATTCAATTAGCATTTCTGTAATATTCATAAAGAAATAGTAAAATAATATCAAAATAATTCAAAGATCAAATTCTTATAATAAAAATAATAATAAATGTTTATATCAAATATAAAAATATTGTTATATAATTTAAATATAAAATTAATATTATATCTATGAACATTCATAAATATTTATAAAAATGTTTATGAATGTTTATGAATGTTAAAAACACACACATATATTTATAGTACTTAAAAATTACAATGCAAATACTATTTATGTGATAAAAAGAAAAAAGATATGATAAAAAGAATGATGTGATAAAAAGAATAAATCGGTCGAACAAATGGTACAACGAACTGGAGCGCGAGAAAATCTGACAGTTCAATTTGAGAATCGCGTTAATGCCCCGAAATTATCGTTTCGATTTACGATACCATTATTATCATGACTGTCCGACTGTTAAAAGTCAGTGGTCGCGTGTACGCCTGATGGATGGCAGTTTGCCAGCAAATTCTATCAATTGGAATCCCATCGATCGTTCCGAGATGATAAACTGTGTTCCGTTCTCCTTAATCCGGCGCGCGTTGATTGATCAATAATCCAGAAAACCCGGCACGGCCAGGTAGACCGACCACTTTCTGCACGTAACAACTTTTACATAGTTATGCATTATGACTTCTTCACATTTTTATTTTTTCAGAACATTACTTCATAATTATTAAAATTTGACAATAGCGTTGGAGGTTACTTCAAACATCAAAAACATAACAGAAGGAAAGAAAATAGCCTCTAAGAAACATCCAGATAAGAAAAGACAAGTAAATAAAAAATTTTACAATCAAATCGCACTTTACTTATCGCTACCTTAAATGACATTCTTAATTAATAATATAATACAAATTATAGAACAATTAAATGATTCTTCGTATAATATAGCATTTTTTATTGTTTCGTTAATAAAACTTATTGAAAAATGCCGCCTTCTTAAAATGCTTATCTCTCGCCTGCGACAACAAGCTGAACATTAAAATAGAACATCAATGACACATTGATGGGCAATTATAATTAATGCTCCATGCTCCAAAAATATCACTAAGAAAGAAAAACTTTGATCAACAGCCACGCTTCTCTCTTTCTCTCTCTCTTTTTCTCTTTCTCTCCTTCTCTTCAGATTGACACGTTTCCTCCGATCGTGTCTATTATCGCGCTTCAAACGGAACTCTCTTCGCCGATTTCTGACCGGCGAGCTCCTACGGGTTTACCTCGGAAACGTCGATAGAACGAATCGAGTTTCCGAGCACGACGAGATATTATGTCGATGAGCCGCGCCGGCGGCCTTCTGGAACGAGGAGCGGTTAACGAACGATCGTTCCGGGCGTAGCTCCGCCCACGATTCGCGACGGTTGTCAAGCAATCATCCAGGGAACATTTCACTGAAAGTCTTGAGCAACGGGCGAGGTTTCTTTTCACCAGGTCGAAGCTACCCCCAAGTTCCGTGGAGCTCCTAGTATAACTTGCACCCTCTCGTCGGCATCCACCTCAGCGAATTGCTTTCTACTCGGTGCTCCCCCGATACCACCGAATTATTCGATCACTTGAACGATTTGTTATTTGTACGATTCTTCGATTAATTAGTGAGAGTTAATAATAAAAAAATATATATATATATAAAAGAAATACTGTGACATTCTACCCTTGAAGCGCTAAGACAATCGGATTTATGGATTCAACATCTTCACTTTTCACTGATAAATCTTAACTAAGTACAATCACCACTGCCAATTCAAAATTTCGTTTATAAAATATATTTTGAATAGATGTATATAAAAATATAAATATATTTTCCTCGGCAAAAAATCCTTTTCACGCTGACGGGAGCGTTGAATGAATAAATAAAGTAGCGTAGCGAATCTTCGGATTCGCCACTTTGATAAGGCCATTTCTAATCAGCTGGAAATCGTGAGGAAAGAGAATCTGAAATTGTCTAAAACGCCGAGAATTTAAAATTATCCGACACGCCTCATCGCGAAAAGTGATGCGAATTCTCGATATGAGAATCACGAAAACGTGAGGAACGTGAGGATGAAGAATCCGATTGTCAAATATCTCCTCGGGGAGGAAGTGCCGACGAGGGAGGATTACACAGATTGGCACGAGAATGCTAAGGGCGGAAAGTCATCGCCGATGCCTGCCGTCGACGCTGACAATCGCGACGTGCAGGACGAGGACGAGACCGAGGATGAGAGATAACGAAAGATGATGAAGGCAGTGTCGAGTAGTAGAGTGAGAGAGCTCCAGGCCGTCTTGTTTCCGGTCCAACCCATTCCAGGTAATACAATACAAAGATAATTATAGTGACGTAAAATCAGCGGAAAAATCAATTTTGTTACTTACCCGACAAATTAACATTTCAAAAACAAGTAAATTTTAATAATGATCGATAAGTGTACAACATAAAATAAGTTGATGTATTTAAATAAAAAGTAAAGAATATAAGCTGAGCCAGGTTTTAATGGGTTTACATTTGTTTCAATTTTTAATTTTAATCTTGTTTCTGTTATGATATTTTTTTAAATGATAATGTTTCGACTTAGATTAGACCATCTTCAGTATTAACAAAACAAGATTAAATGTCAGTTAAAGTTAGAAATTCACGAGCCGTCATTAATCTTTGACATGTAAAAGTTTTGTTTTGTGTGTGTTTGTATATATAATATATTTAAGTTAATTAATTTTGTAAATATTATTAACCATCGCAGATTTTTATATTCAATAATAATTTTTATAATTTATTAATAAATTTTACATTTATGCTTTTGAAGTATGAGCATCAATTATTATTCGATCTGAAAACGCATCTTTTGTGCTAAAATTGTGGAAATGTAATATCATTGTTGAATTAATTATTATTTCGACTTAAAGGAAGAAATATGAGATGTTCGTAACAACATATGAGGAAATCGTGGCGAGGTCGCGAACCTACGGACATTGTACCCGACCATCGATCTCTTCCGTGTAAGATTTACGATCGCATTAAATCTCTACGAATCTAATATCGAATTCCCAAACTCGTCATTATAGCCCGTATTAATAGAATAATTTGATTTACAAATCGTCTTGACACCACTTACAATTTTTGCTCATTTACAATTTCGTTCGTTTCTCATTAACATATCATTTACGTGTCATCAAATTAATCAATAAATAAAATGTTCCGTACGATAGGAAATGTTTAAGCTTTCAGCTTTAATTAACTCTCAAATTTCATATTGATTAATTTTAATTTATCAACGAATCAAATTCATAATATTGTTGTAAATTTATTCTTCTCTTGATTGACATAAAATGAGATTGAAAAATTAGCTTTTACAAAAAAAATATAACTTTATACATATAAGTTAAAAAAAAAATGATTAGGCATCAAGATACTAAAAATCAAGTAATAAAAATCACTTATTGCTGTGAAACGTAACTTTATTTCAACAATAATGTGAACGGGTTTTTTTAACGACGCAGGTGGAATGCTCTCTGACCTAACGCCGCAGGAACTACATGTGTCTCAATTAGAACGTTACGAGACCTCGGCTTTGAGACGAGACGCGGAATCGGCACTGTTCGCGATACCTCTCGGCCTCACCAGGCATCGATACTCGAAGGAGGCCCTTCGAGCGGTTCTCGACGCGCGCTGCATCGTCGACGGGAGCATCCAGGAAGCGGCCAGGTGGCCGACCGAGTGCCAGGTGAAAGTTAACGCACCTGCACATTTTTCATGCCGTACTTTTTCCGTAATTTTACACCGTATCTTGACATCATGAGCAGCTAATGCCTTTCTCCGAAGATGAAATGCCGCGTATCGCGTAAAATTCACCGTGTATAATGTTAATTGCCGTCGCATAAAAACGAATCTGCGATTACGATGAGGGATGCCCTCCTCTCTTAAGAGGATACGCGAAGTCGTTAATTTGTTCTACATCGTTATTGCGCTGAATTACTCGGTGCAGCGTAAGTGTGTAATTAACCGACACAATGATCTTCCAGGTGATTCCGGAAAGAGTTCGCCATATAGAGTACAATCCTGCCACACCGGAAGTCTTCTACGTTCCAACCGGAAAGGAACCGAGACCGAAGCCGATCGGCGACGAGCTCGGAACGGTGATATTTCGCTATTGTCCTACTAACGTTACTAATTACGTAAGTCACGACATTGTGATATCTAATTTTTTCTCATATTTACGCATCAAGCCTAAGCAAGGTAACAAGTTCACTCAAGTATATTAGAAAAAGCGAAAATAATTGACAAAGATTTTCTGACTGAGAATCGAGAGTTTGAAGATGGAAATTTGTTGTTTCTGCAGTTTAGCCGATCTTGCGTGGGTGGTAACACGGTGTTACCGTTTTCCACGGAATTTTCTGGAGAGTCGACTGCGTGCACCATGAATATCAAGGAAGGTGTCAATGGCAACGACATCTTTTTCGTTGCCGAAGCATCTCGGCCGAAGGACGAGAGCACGGATTTGCGATTTGAATCGCGATTCGAGTCTGGAAATCTCGGCAAAGTGGTGAAAATAACCGACACGTATTACCAGCTCTATCTGAGAAGGGATCTGTACACGCAAAGGCACACGCAATGGTACTACTTCAGGGTGTCGAATACAAGAAGCAGGATTACGTATAGGTAAAGCTGAAGAGACTGATCAATTGCATTTTCTAGGAAATTGGAAAGTTTAAAAAAAAAAGCCAATAAAAAATCATTTTTTTATGAAGTATAAAAATTTGGCTAGATACAGATCTAAAAATATTTTTATTGAATCGTCAAAATAATTTTGCAGGATGCCTTAACATGACGATTATGCTGCAAAAATATTTGAAACTAGCAATTAACTTTTGGACGTCCTAAATATCTTGATGACAAAACCATTTTCAAATCCTTTATTTGATAAAATTTTAAGATTCTTCAGTAAAACTATTCTTTCCAAGTATCTCTTTTTAAATTAAATTTAAATTAAAGAGGTATTTTATTTTGTTAGGTCAAAAAATCAAATTTTTTCACATATTTTTAATTCTCGTAGTCTGTAAAATATTTTTACAAGATTTGTTTTAGAAATTTTGAATATTAAAGAAGCAGCGAGAACTGCTCGCTGCATAATTATCAGCGCGCTACCTCATGTCCACTCTATTTTTTTTTAAACTTCCCCTTCTACCTAAGACCTGTTCCAGGGCCCTTGTTTTATTTTTGAAGGTTTCTTTGTATTAAGCAGTCTCTTTTTATACTTCGGCGAATATAGAAGTATCGTTGTACATACGCTAACGCGAATAAAGATTTTTAATTTACGAATATGGATCGCGAGGGAATTAAAAAGTATCACTCTCATTCGGGAATCAAAACAGTGGCATAAATCATCTATATAATCCAATTTTTGAAAAATGTATTGTTGCAGATTTTCAATCGTGAATATGTGCAAAGATGAGAGTCTGTATAACGAAGGTCTCAAGCCTCTTCTTTACTCCACCGAAGACGCCCGAACCCGATCGGTAGGATGGAGAAGGTGCGGCGACAACATTACGTATTACCGAAACAACGACTCGTAAGTGAATCTTTTTATTCCGATTTATTAATCTCGTGATATGAGAGAGAAAGAGAAAGAAGTAACGAAATAATTGCAGGAGCGACGAGGAGAAGGAGAGGCACACGCTGACGTTCAACATCTCATTCCCTCACGATCGCGACATCGTTTATTTGGCGCATTGTTATCCATACACCTATACTGATCTCCAGGTAAAACGATCGCTATACGGCGTAAGAAAAAGATCGCTGCACACCCGTAACCCTATAAATAATTTAACAGAATCGGCTGAGTAACTGAAAGTAACTGTAAGTATCGCTGGTATTTCGCTTTATTCCCGCCGATTCTCGTTTTCGCGCTCGAGAAAGCAAGAAGACGCGAGGAGTAAATTAGAAGTGCTTTCGGTAATTACCGCGCGCGGAATGTTCCCATAGTCCACCACTAATCGCGTATCGCACGCGGAATGAAGCGGTATTTATTTATACGTTTCCTCTCTCCCTCGCTCCCCCCTATCGCGATTACCATCACAAACGACTCTCGGCCCCGGCGATTGTATTTATTGCGCGTTCCGCCCGTAGATTAAATCTCGGTCTACCTCTCTAATTGCTCGCATAAACATGCCCCAGGAGTATCTCGGCAAGATCGTGGCCGACCCCGCGAAAACGAGGTTCGCCAAGCTGCGCCTGCTGTGCCGCAGTCTGGCAGGAAACGGCGTGTATTACTTGACAATCACCGCGCCGACCCACGACGAGGAGGTGCGCAGGAAGCGGGGCGTCGTTATCACGGCCCGGGTGCACCCCGGCGAGACGCCGTCGAGCTGGACGATGAAGGGCATCATCGACTTCCTCACCGGCGACACGAATCGGGCCAGGGTGAGAGGCGATTTCGCAATTCCACGCAAAAAAAAAACGAAATTTTCTTACGGAAGTATCTAAAAATTTGGCTAGATATATATAAGTAAATAATTATGCAAGATACTTAAATATGATAGTATTAGATTGCAACTTTTTATATTCTATAAGGAAAAAAAATTATCCTCATCTTAAATCAAGCTTACATATTCTCGTATATAAGCAAGAATATGTCTTGATTTAATAAATATAATCTTGATTTAATCTTCATATAGAAGATTTTTAGACTTGAGTTGAGCTAAAGTAATATTTGCATTAATACAAATTCAACCAAATCAAGATTAAAAGTTTTAACAAGATTATAATATTCTTGCTTATATATGAGAATATTTATTTCGATTTAAAATTAATTTTTTTTTTTGCAACCAATTTTTCCTACATAAATATTTAATTATTCAAAATTATTTTCAGATATCCGTTCAAATTGTTAGATAGTTCAACTAGAGACTATATTTACAGTTCGTTTCGAAATATGCGAGATCCGAGATGGACATGTCGCATGAAATGTAACTTAACAGACGGTTAAAATATCGCGATTGAAGCGAAACGTGGTTAATATCTGACCGGAGATTTATGTCGTGGAGCATAAAACTTAACGACCAACCTAATAGGATGGATATCGCGCGATTCGCAGGAGCTCAGGGAGAGATTCATCTTCAAGTTAGTGCCGATGCTGAACCCGGATGGCGTCATAGTGGGCAACAATCGATGCTCCCTATCCGGAAAGGATCTGAACCGGCAGTACAGAACCGTGATGCGAGAAAGCTACCCGTCCGTGTGGCACACGAAGCTAATGATACGGAGGCTCCTTGAAGAATGCGGGGTGGCGATATATTGCGACCTCCATGCTCATTCGAGGAAGCACAATATATTTGCTTACGGTTGCGAGAGCAAGAGAACTGGATATAATGGAAGACTATCGGAACAAGTGTTTCCGTTGATGCTTCACAAAAATGCAGCCGATAAGGTAACTTGAACAAATAGGAAAAAAAAAATCTTAAAAAAAATCACAATAATTTTTATATAACAATTCTTAGATTGAATCAAAATATAACATTCTTAGATTGAATTAAAATTAAATTGCAAGTTGAGTTGTAGCAAACTTCTTTTTAATTAACGTCGATTATTTTCTCAATTATTTTTTTTTTCAAAACTAATCGTAAATTGTATCGGAAGTTTCGTTTTCTGATTTTATGTTACCAGTTCTCTTTCGAGAATTGCAAATTTCATGTCGAGAAAGGGAAGGAAGGTACGGGTAGGGTGGTCGTGTGGTCGATGGGCGTTCAAAACAGTTACACCATGGAGGCTTCTATGGGCGGCTCGAAAATCGGCTCGAGATGCGGGACTCATTTCTCCATTCAGGACTACGAACAAATCGGCAAAGCTTTCTGCGAGACTCTGCTCGACTTTTCCGATCAAGATCCCATGAAGGTAATATTGTCCAATTAATTTGTACTTCAATCATATTTTTGTATTTCCTTTGAAAAAAAAAAAAAAAAGATCGTATTTAAATAGCGATTTTTCTCGCTTAATTTACTTTCACTTAATCTCTCACTTTACTCTTGCAAATCTTACTCTAAACAATAAAAATATATGAAATATAAAGTGAAATTATCAAGTCATTCGAATGGTTCCGAAGGAATTAATTATCAAAATTAAATTATCAAAATTTTCATCACGAAACGATTCGATTTTTACGCATACATTTTCCTGGATCAACTTATGTCATGGTAAGTAATATTAGATCATTTTAATGACTGAAAGATTCCATATTTTGCTATATTATTAAAAATTTCAAGGTTTGATTAAAAATTCGAATAAATTTATTTGGAAATGATATTATTCAAAAATTCTAATTTGTGTAACTCTAATCAGGATAAACTGTGGATCTCGTAAAACATGACACGATAGGAAAGCCTCCGATTTAAAATCATTGCCAGATTAACGAAGGAGGGATCTAGCGCTGAAGAGCCTACCAATATCGATCTGACTGATTATTCAAGGTATATTCTTCCCGATAATTCGTATTTTATTCATCCTATATTGTTTTCACATAATTTACAAATTATAAAATCATTCAGCAACGAGGGAGATATCTCACAGGAGAGTTTCTCATCGGAAGAAGAGAAGACCGAATATACGGATGCTGCATGGTCCAGCGAGGGTGGAGAATTCTTGATGAGTCGCCGTCGATATCTGTGCGTGCCACCCCCGTCACCGACCTTCGTTCCACCGAGGAGCGTCGGTCTTTACAAAAGGAGAGCGCGAAGAGATGTCGCGAGAAGAATTTACTTACAGCGCAGAAGAAATCTGGTATTTATGATTATCCTGAAATTTCTTAAATAAAAAATCCTAAAATACCCTTAATTCGTTAAGTCTGAGAATTATATTTCTCTTTCGAAAGAATTGAAAAAGGATTCTCATGAAGATATTCTCGTGATGATAATGTTCGCTTCAGTTCTCACTAAATCATGTGTATTGTTCTCGACAGACACGACGAGCAGTAATGGATTTGCCAACTATGGATCCAGGTAGCGATTTGTGCGATTTGACCGATTCGGCCGACGAGAATTTCGTCAAAAGCGAGGGAAGAGAATATGACGGTACGTCCAATAATATTGAAATGAATATCTACAGATTTTTGAAGTAGTATACAATAAATTCTATAGTTTCTTAAATATTACTCAATAGTTAAAAAAATAATTTTTAATGCATCTTATAAAGAGAAGATTTCATGATAACGTGTCATGATGTCAAAAATCTCATTTCAAAGATACAGAATATTAATAATTTTATAAAATGGTAATTTTTCTTAATAGTTTCTTAATGATCTTGTGCATATCTGGTCTTGCAGTTGTATGGAAAAATACGCAAGAATACCGCGAAGAGATAATCGAGCTCTCCGAGAGGGAGACTATCGAGAAAGAGAAGCGACAGGATGACGCATTAGTCTTACCGGATATTGTGAGACCTCGCAGCGTGTCCTTTGGAGAATTATTGCCGCGCAAGGAACAGCGGAAAACTCGCCAACGGCCGCGATGTCTTAGGTATAGAGTTCAATTATTTCTTCTCTAAAAAAAAAAAAAAAAAATAGAAAAAGTTCTTCGACAGCTCCCAGAAATTTTTTAGTAAAATAGAAAGTCTACCAGCGGAATATCGTTGCGAAGGTCCTGCCCAATTAATCCTTTCGCTACGGTTTTTTCGACCACAATGCAATCACACTTGCAACGCTTCTGTGCGTTTAATTAAATTATCTACTAAATAAGCAACTGATCTTTCACGTCTGCACTCTTATAAAGCTGAAATATAACTAATTTTCTATATGTAGTGTTTGGTCGTCATGGTAATATCAAAATGCGCACTATCGAACTACTATAGTTTCTCGCGGTATATAGAAATTCTTTCATGGTGGATAACTATGTAGCGAAAGGTACATTGTGATACCAAATCGCGCGTTACTATCGGAAATATAAATAGAAACAATAATATATATTTATCAAAAATGCCAATATCTCTTAATGACTTAATACGACAAAGGCTTATCTCGCACAACGTAATAACATAAAACGTAATATCATAAAAACAAATAATAAATAAATAATAGTCGTTTTTTCTACAGAGCAATTCATCGAGCAATTTTGTTCTGTAATAATCGCATTTAGTTGGAAAATCAATTTATATTTGGCAGAACGCTAAGAAATCCGTCGCCGGTGTCGCCGAGGAGTCAAGAGGTGCGAATCAAACTGACATCATTGAGACAGCAGATTTGGACGGGCGTGTCGACCGCCACCGAGGGCAACGACGCAGAACATCTTGTCGACGCATTTGTTAAGACACCGTTGAGCTGGGGTGTCTCCAGACACGCTCTGATGCATTATCCCACGGACGGCGAGGTCACGCTAAAGTGAGTCGACTTATCGAGCACATGGTGCTCATAAAATATGCGCTTTGCTTCGTCACAGTTAAATATATGCCGGAATATTTTTTCACTTAATAATGCTCGAGTATGTCGGCTCTCTTCAAAATAAGAATTTCTCACATGAGACAAGCATTTTTCAAAGCTGGATCTTGTATAATAATTCTTTTTTGAAATTTATATATATTATATATACATACATAAAAATTTATTTGTTTTTGCCATTCGCATGTGGCAATATAGCAAAGAGCCAGAATGCATAACATATTTCCTTAATAATCAAAATTCAATAATATTCATTAATTAAGAGAATCTTGATGTTTATTAGGCGTATTATTTTTCCAGATCGCCATCCAAGAAAACGCAGTCGCTCTACGACGCGGACAAGGACGACGCGAGAAAGACGCGGAAAAAATCGCGGCGAAACGCGCCCCAGTTGAAGGCAGTCGCGCGAGCGGATGGACAGAAGCCGTCCAAGAGGAAGAACGCGAGACTCGACTGGCAACGGGCGGTGAATCTGAACTCAAGGGGCAAGGACGCCAGAGTCACGAGAAGCTCTTCCCTCCTAACAATTGAGGCGGATTCACTCAAGTTGTTGACCACGTCGACGACGTCTAAGCAGCCGCAGCGATCGCAGCGGAAGCTCGAGTCGCGCCGGAAGTTTCGCAGTGTCGGCGCGGTGGCGTCCACCTGCGTCGGAATTGGAACGAAAACAGGTGCCTCCAAGTCGACGAGAACACGAGCGTGTCGTCGAGACGCTTTCTGCGAAAGTACGACGTCCGATGACGCCTCGTCAGACTCGGGCAAGCCGAAGGTCGTGAAAAAAAAGCATAGGAAGAAGAAGCAGCAATCGCAGCAGCAGCAACAACCGCCTTCGAGGAAATCGAGCAGAGGAACGGAGCAAGGCAAACGTGCCTGCAGCGCAAAAACTTTACGTAACATCGTTTGAGAATTACTTTTCTCTGACCGAGCTATTATCGTTCATCACGTTTAAAAATAATTTGAAAGAAATTTCCTCCTTAATGAAAACATCGGGAAACGATATTCTCGGACGATTAAATTAATAGTAAAAATAAGTAAATAAAGGACCTTTCGGGAATTAATGTTTTAGAGGTGAATGGTAAAATTATATCTCTTGCTGAATTGCAAGTTGGATGGCAACGTCTTGCGAGACGTTGTTCAAATGTGTTGATTTGTAACTTGAGAGTTGTAGTGGCTACAACTCGATTGTAAGATTGAGTTGTAACGTTATAATCGCGAATTTTTATTTATCGTCTTGGAATTTTATATTCATCTTTGAAAGCAAGCTAACGAGAAGTATAAGAATATCTTATCATCTAAGTTATCAGCAAGGTATAAAATTTAAGCTTGTTCCGAAAAGAAGAGAATAATATCTCATGATCTCTTAAAAAATGTGATTCTATCCTATCTAATGAAAATTTATAAAAATTAAAATAATATTCGCCTCAATATTATAATTAATAATATCATATTATAGAAAACTCAACTTCTAAAATTGCTCAAAGAATCCATCAATTACAGATAGTCTGCAATATTCTTAATTGGGAGAATATATAATTATAACAATTTTTTTAAATTGATGTGATGAAAAAAATGTGTTCACGAAAAAATTAATTCAGATTTGAAAAGCAATACAAGAATTATTTTTATTTAATAGTATTAAATATCGTATCATATAGTTAAATATCGTATCGATACTATATATTGAATATAATATCGTGTTATATAAAATAACATTATATTATTATTATTAATATAACTATAAAATAACGTCTTGTATAAGAATAAAAAATCTATCAAATAAAAAGAATAAAAAATATAAAGAATAAAAAATCTAGTCATGATATATATCGTATATGAAATTGTAAATATCCAAATGATAATAATTTCACGGTTCGCTTCTATCAGCATGAATCGATCGTAGTCGTTAAGGATTAATTTTCGGCCAAATTGAATTAAGAGATTCATCAAATAATATTTATTCTATCTTATTAACATAAATAAAATTATTAAATTTTTAGAATAAATTAGGGACGATAAATTACACGAAAAATTTGCTTTAAGTAATTCCACCAAGTCAATTGCCGAATAATTAAATCGCGCAATTTAATTCAGAACATGTAACATCGATTTACATGACATTACTGCCTGTAGCTTAAGAAGAACATTGCGTAATCGAGATGCTGGAAGATCCAGTTTCCGAACGATATGTACTTTCGGCAATTTCGGCGCCCGTCCGCGAAATCGTCTGATCGTCGTGCGCCGATCGAACACGTGCTCGCGGATTGACAGCGCGACGTCACCATGGCGACAAGCGAGCGCATGGTAAACAATTCACGGCCACCGCGCATCAGATCAGAGCGGTCACGTGATCCAACCGTGACAGATTGCCTCCGGATTAAAGGACGGTCGTTCGTTGTCCCCGAGATCGGTATCGTCGGTGATGTCGCGTAACATCTTCGTCACGAGAATCGGCTTTCTCGCCGCGCAAAAAGGAGAGAATGAGGAGAAACGGAGAAAGCGAGATTACCTTCGAAGATGAATCCGGAAGGCTGTCAGAAAATGAGTGCAACGCAGTGCATGCTCCTTCTTCATTCGGCTTCTGCTCCGCAAAGTCGTATGCACAAGAACGAAGAGTCGGTCTGATGAGATTACGACACACGTACACTAATTTTCACCGTCTTAACGATGCGTATCGCTTAGCGTGACTGATGACTGATTGTGATTCAGCTCTCTGAAGAGTTTTCGTGCCGCCATCTCGCGGCGATAATCTTGCTTTTCTCGTTGTTAGCGGGAGATTTAACTTTTTTTTACCGTAATCACTCATCCATCATTAGCTTCAGTGAATTTTAATAGTATATAATAGATGGCAATCCGGATAATTATTTTGATTAAGAGATATCACGCCGATGGCTTTGATTTTGACATATATTACGTATGCTGATTAATTTTTCCTTATAATCAGGGAAAGTTATTTTTTAAAAGTAACTCTTTATTTCCCAACCCTGTTTAATATAATAACTTAATCTGCGATTTTATGTTTTTTGAGATATAGTTATATAAATACTTATATCAGTAAATCTTTACATTAGAGAATAAAGCTTCGATAATTTGAATTCTGACATATATAAGAATACTGCTAAATAATAATAAAAAAGTTTTAGACGATTCATTGTTTATTAAAAAGTTGTATCAATAAAGTTTACAATATAAATATATAAATCAAACAGAGAGCCGTATCACAGAGTTGTTTTTTGTGATAATTGTATTCAATAATTAAATGAATAAATATACATAGCATCTTATAAAATTTTTTATTTTATATTATAATAAAATGGTAAAAATCGAGAATATTATAGATAGTATATATACTATCGTATACGTATACGTAGGCAGGAGAGTAGTTTCGTCCCTCCCCCTGTATTCCCAGGAAAATCTAAAGCAACTTGTTTCGCCTTATAAGCGAGTAAAAAAGATGGAACTCACTTCGCATGGAAAATCAAAAGATTTATTGTACTGTTTGAATTCTCAAGTAGTAAATGAATTGGCAAATCATCAGCCAACAGTGACTGACGTCTGACCAATATTCTGCCAACTAATAGTGCTGCTCGATTTGTATTGTTCCATATGGATTTACTATTTTTATTGAATGAAAAATACTTTTATAAATTGCTACATATTTATTTATTTAATTATTAACAATTTAGTTATAATTGTGTGTGTGTGTGTGTGTATATATATATATATATATATACACACACACACACACACACACACACACACAATTATAACTAAATATAAATATTGTATCTATTAACATTAAATAAATAAATATGTAGCAATTTATAAAAATATTTTTCATTCAATAAAAATAGTACGATCGATAATAGTATATAGACAATACATGGATAAGTAATTTTCCTTGCGAAACGTACCCCATTCTTCCCACTTACAATGAGTTAGAGTAGGTTTCTTCAGAGTGGGGTGGCAGGAGAAAAAATCCCTCCTTCGCCTACATCTGTAATATATAAATACATTAACAAATTACATTCTTCGATACTGATATAAATTATATTTCTCAAACTTCTTTTGTTTATAATTTTTAATAAACAATGATCGCCAATTAAAATCTGTGGAAAATTACTCAGAGTTAAAAATTTTGATATTATATGTCGAAGTCAAGATCATCACGGTCAAAATCAACGCGGTGTTCCCTAATTTAAATAATTAATCTGCAATTATTTATCATCAAAATGACGTCAGGGTGCATGATACTAAATTGTAAGATAATGTATTTATTTGAAAATTGATACGATTGAAAATGCTATATATAAAAATATCAAAAGTGATATACGATATAAGATATATATACAAAAGTGATATAAGATATACGAGTTAATATAAGAAAGATCGCAAAAAATTTAATGATTATGAATTTTTATTATAAATAAAAAGGATATAAAAAATATAAAAAGATCAAATATTTTACTTTTTAAAATATTTATTAATATATATTCAGTAAAACCAAGAAGTCATGTATATGTATAAGCATACGAACTAAAAATATTAATTTTCTTATAAATGTATCATTTGTAGAAAGATCATTTGTAGAAAGAGAATAACCAATATGAATTTAATTTTAATTTCATGTTAATATAATTAAATGAAATATAAAGAAGATTAATGAAATTCCGTAATAAATCACTGTGATTGTAGTTGTAAAAACATAATGCGCACCTTACGCTTTGTTTATGATACCTCTGAAAGCTTTGTCCAATAGTTATACATTATGTATATGCAATACAATTGGCAAAATAGAGGAGACAACGTTCTCATCGGGTGACAGGTTGGGTCACCGAGGTATGACCTGGATGTCCGTTGATTGTAGCAGAAAGTAAGAGTTATTAAATTTTTATTTGAGTTATTAAAGAGTTATTAAATTTTTATTTGGTTTTAAAACATACGAAGTTTTTTAATAATATATAATGCTCGCAAGATTATGTGGTAAAATAGAAAATACATATAAGCGAAATTAATATTTTTTTCTCTTCCCTTCTTGCTCTTTCTCTCTCTCTCTCTCTCTCTCTCTCTCTCTCTCTCTCTCTCTCTCTCTTCTTTTTCTGAATTCAAATTTTCGATAATATAAATAATAAATAATAAATTATAAACGTTATTGTATCTTATTAAATATTATGATTAATTGATGACTGTATAGGCTAACTATTAAAAATTTATAAACACATTTTACATTATAAAAATTATATAAATGAGCTATGAATAAAAAAACAAATAAAAAAACGGTGGCTTATGTAAAGTTAATTGACAAGCCAGTGACAAGCCAGTTTTAAAAATATCGAATCAGAAAACTGTTCATGAGAAAATATCATGTATTCTTTTTAACTATGTAAGTATAAAATCGTCTCTGTTCTTCCTTCAAGAGGAGCGTAGGATAATTTTCATAATTTTAGATAGAACTTCTTGTAAATTATTACATATTTGAATTCTACAGAAAAAAACAAATAAATTTTATGAACAATTTTCGGAACATTTGTTTGAAAAATGCTTCTATTAAAAATTATAAATATTTAAACTTTTAGCAATTTCATTATTTGACTAGATTTTACTGACAAGCTTGCGTTTATAATAAAAATAAAAACAAAGATCTAAAGTATGATCTTAGAATACGTACTTGATAATACCTGAGAAAAACACATACGCATTTATTGGAAAATGTAAAACAAATTCACGTATTTAAGTAAGTTTAAAAGGGATCTTTTACTTTTGTTTGGCGGTTTCAAAGAATTTTTCTTTCTGACGATTTTTATTCTTATACGTATTTATTCTTACATGAATAATATCTCTGTGAAAGGATTGTTTGAAATTCCTAGAAATATTAATAGAGCTACGAATTCGAATACGTGATCGTGCCAATACGTCCGAGTGCCTTGGCGATACCTATAGATATTATCCAGTTCTACTACTTTAATTAAAAGATGTTTATAGTCTACTCTTAAGGTTTAAAAACTTTTAAGGAAATCTGTTTTCTATATCTATATAGTCTCGAATAGAAAACATTAGTGAACTGTGCTTTTACGTGTCACGTAGTAATTTGGCATATTTCAAAATTTTTCACTGAACAAGAAAGGAAAGATGAAAAAGATTTTACAGTCGATAATATTTGATAGGACACAAAAGAATTTCGGCTTGAAAATTGAATCGAAGAAATAGATGTGACTTTTCACTTTTGTTGAAATAAAATTTATAACAAAGGCTGCTCTTTTATTCAAATTTCTCCGGCCATTCGATCAAAGTACATTTCGTGCTTTGCATCAAAATTATTATACGGGGGATCGAAGTCTGATTTTAATCAAACGTATTTTGATTAACTTGGCAAGGTTACTGCAATGACCCAGAGAAAAGAGTGAAGATAAAAGATTCACTTAGAGTCGTCGGCGGGGTTTATTAGCATCGTACACGGTGGTGGTGGTCATCGAAAGCGCCGCTTATAAGAGATCGCGGAAAGGCAAGCAGATCAGTTTAGCGTTGTAAGCGAAAAGCTATTTGATCGTGTATTCGTACATATACATATAGGTGGGTGTTGAAGGGAGGAAGAACTAAAGTGGTAAAGATACGTCGAATTTTAATCGGAATTGGCCGACAAATGGATTAAGAAAATCGGAATTCGGCCATTTAATAAGATCCTACACAATTTTTCTTCATGCCTGTGATATTGTTATACAATATGCTTTATTAATTGAAGGACTCAAGATTTCAGTGTTTCAACATAGAAACCGAAAATTATAATCCTAATGACTAGCCATTACTTGTCGCGATTGCAAAAAATGAAGTATCATTATTCGGGATGATTCTCTACGTGCGAATTTTCTCGAGTTTTACGAGGATGAAAGAATGCCATTAATTTATTTACTTTATTTTAACATCTTGTATCTATCGTGCTAGAAATTGATATGAAATCTCGGATGTGAGGAAGATCGACCAGTTGTTATTTTAATTATTTAATGGTTCATAGAATTAGTCATTATTTTTTATTTGAGATCTCGGATCTATTTCTAGCGTCATAGAATTTATCACGTAAGAATTTATAATAGACTAAATATGGCGTTCTCTCATCCCCAAAACTCGTCATGGAAATAAGATTTAGACAGACATATCTATATCTAAACATACTTAGATATCTAACATTTTTAGATATAGATATTTTTCTTGATTTTCTTGATGTCAGTTAAAGGGAATTCCCGGTCAAGAAGATAATAAGATTTATTTAGTCCGGCTGGATCTCCATTAAAGGATTAACTTTAATTAATTATTTCGGTTCCGTTTCCGATTTTCTTCTTTTCCGCAAAGTTTTGCATTTAGCGGTCGTTGATAAATAAGTCATTAGATAAATTATAATCTAACAGTCCATTCCTTTTAGGAATCATGTCAGCAGCCGAACCGGAAATGATAGCTGGATCCGTTGCATCTGCAACGTCTACCGGCTTGTCGGCATCTACCGTTTTCCTGGCCCTTCTTGTACCCGCTTTGGTTCTTTATTACATCTACTTCAGGATTTCACGTCGTCACATGATCGAATTGGCAGAACAAATACCGGGTCCAGACGGTCTGCCGTTGATTGGAAACGCATTAATGTTTTTAGGAAATTCGGATAGTAAGACAATAATTATATAATATAATATAACAATATTAATAATATTAAATATAAATACAAATATATAATAAAAATACGTATGACGTTTTAATTAGGCTATTTAATTCAATATTCTAATTTTAATATTCTAATTCAATATTCAATATTCAATTCTCATCGTATCAAGAAACAAAATAATTACTACATCATAACAAAATCATTAAATTATTAAAAAAAATCTCTCGTGAGCTTGTCATAATAATTTAAAAAAAAAAGAAGGGTCTTACGAATAAAATTATTACCTTCGACTTTGTTGAGAAATCACGAACGCTTCAGATCGCCAATTAACGTTATTCCAATGTTCGCCACAACTTTGAGATTTAGCTAATTTGACGATTACATCATATTTTCTATATTACCTATCATCACGCTCCGATTAAATAACCGAGCTCGTTTACGTAACTTCCCATCGACTGATCACACGCACCCCCGTGTTTCTTTTGCAGCCATATTTCGTACTTTGTACAGAAAGTCCTTCGAGTTCGATCAGATCATCAAGATTTGGCTCGGACCGAAGCTGCTGGTTTTCCTGATGGATCCGCGCGACGTCGAGGTCATCCTGTCCAGCCACGTCTACATCGACAAATCCACCGAGTATCGATTCTTTCAACCCTGGCTCGGAAACGGTCTTCTCATTTCTACCGGTAATGTATTAGCAATTTTACTATCGGTTCAACGCTCGTATCAAAGCTCATCGTCCGCGCAACGAATTAAATTTCCGCCTGCATGCATACAGATAAGCTACTATGATTGAGCTATTAAGCGTGCGATGCAATTAACTGAAAGCAATACACCGTTCAATTTCTCCATTAAACGTGTATTACACCTTCCGTAGTCTTTCATTACGAGCGCTATGTACACGAGGAAGGAACGATTTTGCCGAGGTGTTTAAAAGTTAAAAGACCAGATCTGAAAATAATTTTGTTGCTCAAAATTATTATGTAAGTTTAAGCGTGATGATATACACTGCAACAATTTCTTCCAGCATCAAATTAAACGTCTCATTTAAGCGTCCTATTTAATTACTATTGAACTACTTTTTAATGCTTTGCTTTTTTTAAATTTACTATTTAATTACTTACATGATCCAACAAAATTATTTTTTTCAAATGTTAGATACTTGAAATATTTAGATACTTCAATAAAACTGTCTTTTTCTGTATAATTTTATAAGCTAAAAGCCATGTTTCATTCGTATTCATATGTATATGTTGTCTTTAACATGAAAATACGTGATATCTTTACATTTTCGTCATATTGTGATTGTGTTGATTGACAGTTGATATATATTTTTTATTTAATTATATTCGATTATTTATTTAATCAATATGATAATTCAAATACTATTTTAAAGTCTAAAATAATCGCACTACGGACAATGTCGTATGTTAAATAATTTTGTTTATAAATATTCTTACAATAATAAAAAAGAAAACAATAATAATAAAAGGATCACAGAGAAACATGCATAAAAAAACATGCAAAGTCAATTCAAAGTCATAAATATCCAGTATCTTACTAACATTCTTCTGAAAAACTTCTTCTCGTAATATAATTGCAACATAAAACGCAATAGTTGATAAATGTTTTTTTCTGTCAATCGCATAAGAAAAACAAATCGTAAGCAACAACAAATTCCATTTTTTCCAACGCATTTTTTCTTAATTGTTTTGTTTGCTTAAATTTACATTTGAAAAACAGCATCTCGTAATGCCGCTTTATTAATTAAAAAAAAGATTTTGCGTGATTATAAAAAATATATATAAAAAATTATAAAATATACGATAAGATATATAAATCATACAGTCGATATACATAATCGACGACATAAATAAATTAGAATATAAATTAGAATTAGAATGTATAAATTAGAATTAGAATGTAAATAAAAATTAGATAATATAAATAAAATTTCATATAATTCCGTTTAAAGTGTTCAAAGTTCAAGTAACTCCTCCAGTACTTGAAACTTATCTCAGGCTTAAACATAAATCGTATATTCGCAATCAATTAAATCAAGCGTCTCTCTCTCTCTTTCCTCATTCGTTTATTACTCCTTTTTTATGGAGGTTTTCTCGGTCCTGTTGAACGGTATCGTTGTCGGTGTCATTGAACATGGCATGTGAATCAACGATGGCATGTTTTAAATGAGATAAAAAAATTTGCAAAAGCTCGATGTCACGTCATTCGTATATACATTCGAAGCGAGTTCTGTATACGCCGGGTGTGAATCAACAAACGGAGCGAGATGCAATGCATGGCTGACGTCGACTTTTATCGCGACTTTCTCGAGTAAGTTACTTTTTCTCGTCTACTAAACTCTCTCGATAGCCGCGTTACGTTAATGCACACGTAACGACACGTGTTACCACCTCGGTTAATTCGTGCGCCTCGTCGTCGTCATCGTCGTCGTCGCCGCGTCGCGGCATCCATTGGCAAAGGCGTCAGCGCGATTTCTTATCTCCTTCCTATTCTCTTCTTTTTTTCCCTCTTCGCGCAAGTTTGCTTTACGGTAACGCTTGTATAACGGTTTGTATAACGATCACATAATTCCACTACGAACGTATGGGTTAATTGCAATTGCCGCCGAGTTTTCTGGATTCGGTGAAATGAAACAGCGAAAGATTGGTTCGATCAACAAAAAAGTATCTCATTCGAATTACAAACTGATATCTGCTGTGGCGTGAATAATTTAGAAAAAGGAGATAATAAATTACGCGATTAATAAAATTTTTGCTAAATTTGATATTTAAAAAAATGGAATTTAATGTACAATTTTGAAAACTGCGGCATATCCTACGTTAAAATGATAATTATGTCATAAATCAATACATTCAATACAAGGTGATGAATCAGTGAATTATTGTTTTCGGCATACATGAAATTTCAGATAACATTTGAATGATAAGTTTAGGTAAATCGTGACTTTAAGATCAACAGATCCGTTTCATTGCGAACTTTTACGTAACAGCAAAACGATCACCGCGATAGTGACACGGTAACACGGAAATTCCGATGTATTACGTGAAAAGGCAAGTAAACACGACTTGCTGGTTAGATTGCCGGTTTTCTTGCTCCAGTCTTTCTTGATCTTTAAATTAAAGAATCAAATGTGGCCAGGCACCGACTGTTTTTTCCCCACTGTTCTCCCTTTTTCTCTTCGAAACCCCGAGGATATTCGGGAGAGATTCCGATGGAAATATCCCTCGACTGGAGGATGTCGTGAAAAATAGAGGCGTCGAGGAACGTCGACGCCTATGTCGGTCTTGAATGATAGTAGTTGTATATTTAGGGAGAGCGGACAAAAGAGTGGCCGAGAGGGGAGAGAAAGAGAGAGTGAAATGCAATCGGTCCACGGGTAACGCGCGAGGCTTGGAACAGGAAGGAAATTTGCACGCGCGGTGCTTTCTCTCTCCCGACTGCGTTTTCCCTTGTCCCCGCGCCCCGCGCACGTGTGCGCATCTCTCTCTTTTTCCAGATAGATTGTTGCACAATTATCGCGGCAATCTCCGTCTCTTTTCCCCGTCTTTTCCCCGTGCACCGCGACGCGCGTTATCCCGCTCTTTCTCTCGCTCCCCGGCTCTTTCTCCGCTCATTCTTCTTCCTACTTCCGCGTGTTAGAAAGTGTTCCCCCACGAAGGCATTAGGCATTGGGAGTGGAGCGGACAAGTGGACTGATTAGAATTCGCGAAGAGGGATTTTCAACTCTCTTAAAGTCGAATTTAATCGTCTACAGTCGAATTTTTTTTTTTTTTTTTCACGAAGAGAACACACCTTTGCTGGCAAATCAATAGAAAAAATTTGATACACATCTGAAAATAATTTTCAAAATTATGGGCCATTATCGTAGGAATAGAATTTTGCGTAAGATTGGTTTAACAGAAAACTCGGCCGTTAACGCGAGATTGATTCTGTATCTCATGGTATTTATATTCTACTATTATTTCTTTCCTGTTAGATTCTATGTAGACTGTTTATATTTGTATTTGTATTGAGAAACTCATTGAACCTGCTTATTTGTCGAACGGGTTGCGATGTGATTAGCGGCTAAGATATCAAATTGGGGTAGGCGAGATTGGTTTCTGGCTGATCAGTTTTGACAATAAACAGAAGAAAAATTCAAAAAGATACATATAAGAGAAAGGTTTATCGCGCTAGCTTTCACGATACTACTTGTACATTTTTGTGGTTAATACCTAAATTGAATTGATATAAAGAAAAAAAATTCATCTTTTCTCTTGTTTTTGAATAAATTTCTTACATTATTATGTACAATGTTCAAATCGGTTGCTAGATCAAAAATTTTCGCGTTTAAAAAATTACACCACCCTGACGGTTTCAAAAAATCGAATTCTTTTTTTTTTGCATTTCTTTAAAGTTTCAAATAGAATATTGTGTTAAAACGATATATCGAAATTCCTGAAATACCTGACAAAGTTATAACAATCGATAGTAGATCGAGTTCAATCAAGTAGATGGATTTCAACGATCGGAACGGGAGAGATTCTTTCATGATAATTCTTTACTTGTTCATTCGAAAAAAATAGTTTTAGAGATCTACTCTATTATATATTTTAGAAATGAAAAAAAAAAGTAAATACATATACAAATTAGAATGATGTGCCATACTCATAATATTGTCATATCATAGAATTGTGACACATACAGTCGAAAGAATAAGATCTTGAGCGCTTATTTTAATTTAATTGAATTTATTTAATTAAATAAATTTAATAAATTCAATAAATCAATGTTTTTATATAAAAAATATGAAGTTAAAAGTTATATTAATAACCTGTAAAAAAATCTAATTTTTTCACTTATTATTCACTTATGAAAAAAACTTTCTTAAACTTTATTTTTTAGTAAGATCAGGTATACTTTGTTAAACGTGTTATATAATAATTTTGATGATCTAACAAAATTATTTTCAAATCTGTATCTGGCAAATTTTTAGATTTGATACACTGAAGAAAAAAATGCTGTTGAATCAATAGCATAATCTAATTGGAAATAATTTTGTTAATTCAATGACATTATTAATGAAACAGTATATTATATGCTCTTGTTTTAATAATCAAGATTTTCGTTTCATTAATAATGTCATTGAATTAACAAAATTATTTCCAATTAGACTAAGGCTGTTGATTCAACAGTATTTTTTTCTCAGTGTAGTAAAAGTGTTCCCGTGTTCTTCTCGTTATTTAAGAAAACAAGATTATATAATTAAATGAAATTGCGATTAAATTATTTAGATCTAACAAATATAGATATTTGAATATTAATTATGGCGTTAATTTTTTTTCTTTCGTATTATTGGATTTTCTTCGACTCGCTTTTATTTCTTCCGCTTGCTTAAATCATAATTCCGCGATCATGAATTTGCCGATTAGGCTCCAGGCAATTTCCTTCAGATTTAATCGCGAGAAATCGGAAATATCTTTTTTGTGCGGAAAAAACAGTTTTATTGAAGTATTTAAAAATTTGATCAGATCTGAAAATAATTTTATCGAACATTAAATTATGTAAGATATTTAATTATGTAAAAATTATATAGGATGTTTTAAATTTGCTATTGGAATCTGTAATCTTTAGATACTTCAGCAAAATTGTTCTTTCTTAAAAATCGTGTTTCTTCAAAAGACAGATTGATGATGAACAGCTCATTGCATTCGTAGGTCCGAAATGGCGTGCCCATCGCAAATTGATCGCACCGACGTTCCATTTGAATGTATTAAAGAGCTTTATCGATCTCTTCAATGCCAATTCGCGCGCTGTAGTAGAGCGAATGCGTAAAGAAGGCGATAAGGAGTTCGATTGCCATGATTATATGTCCGAATGCACCGTCGAGATCCTTCTCGAGACCGCCATGGGTGTCTCCAAGAACACGCAAGACCGAAGCGGCTTCGAATATGCCATGGCTGTTATGAAGCAAGTATCCACATCAAATTAAGGAAAGAAAAAAACATCAGGAATTCTTTTGTAACAATGCATCCCGCAATGTATCGCAAATTTTCTGATATGTAGATCTAATTTTTTTCTCAACAAACATGTCTTTTTATAAAATCATGGAATCTTTTGTTTTATCATCAGAATCATATGTTTAATTTTTTTTTAAATTAAACAAAATATTTTTTGATTTTTGAATCCTTTTTTCTTAAGATTACCGATAAACTTTCATGTTGTAATTTTTTTTATACAGTGTATCTTTTGCAAATACTCAAATATGATGTATCATTGTTTTCTAATTATCTTCTAGGATGTGCGACATCCTTCATCTGCGTCACACGAAAGTCTGGCTCAGACCCGACTGGCTGTTCAATCTCACGAAATATGGAAAGGATCAAATCCGCTTGTTGGAAATCATCCACGGGCTCACAAAGAAAGTCATAGCGCGTAAGAAGCAAGAGTACAAGAGCGGCAAGCGCAATGTCATCGATGCCTCCGCGCAAAATGGCAACGCGAAAACGAACGGCAAAGTAACAATAATTACAATATTTTCGAAGAGCCAAGGAGCTAAATATTGCATTACAACATGATATTCTTCTTAGAACACCTCTGTGGAGGGACTTTCCTTCGGACAGGCGGCCGGTCTGAAAGATGATCTCGATGTGGACGACAATGACGTTGGCGAGAAGAAGAGACAAGCTTTCCTCGATCTCTTGATGGAAGCCGGTCAGAACGGCTCTATTTTAACAGATGACGAAGTCAAAGAACAGGTCGACACCATCATGTTTGAGGTGAGTGTCATGCGGATGCAATCATGAACTTCAAGGGAATCGATTAACGAACCATTCGTTCTGCTATTCGCAGGGACACGACACGACCGCGGCTGCGTCCAGTTTCTTCCTGTCGATAATGGGCTGTCATCCGGACATTCAGGAAAAAGTTATCCAGGAACTCGACGAAATCTTTGGCGACAGTGATAGACCAGTGAATTTCCAAGACACGCTGGAGATGAAATATCTCGAGCGATGCCTCATGGAGACTCTTCGTTTGTTCCCACCCGTGCCGATTATCGCGCGAAAAATCAACACCGACTTGAAACTCGGTTTGTTCTCTCGCAGTTATCTAATACAATTAAATATCTGTATGTAATCAAATTCGAAATCCCTTCCCTCTCTCTTATAAACTTGGAGAAATTGGCCACAAAAGATCATACGGAGAGTCGGAGATTATTTCGCGATATTTATTCCTTCCCCAAAGCATTTATTCCTTTCATCAAATATATTTATAAATATATAAACAAATTTATAAGTATTATATATTTTTTTTAATTTACCATTTATAAATATTACATTTATTGTGATGAATACAGTCGTAAAAAAGCAGCCATTATTGTTTCAGTATCGGGAGATTACACAATCCCAGCTGGGACTACGGTGGTAGTGACGACCTTCAAGATGCATCGACAGCCACACATCTATCCGAATCCGGAAGTTTTCAACCCCGATAATTTCCTGCCGGAAAAGACTGCCAACCGGCATTATTACGCTTTCGTGCCGTTCTCTGCTGGACCGCGTTCGTGTGTAGGCCGCAAATACGCTATGCTCAAATTGAAGATCATTCTGTCCACAATTTTAAGGAACTTTCGCATCAAGTCGGACATCAAGGAATCTGATTTCAGACTACAGGCTGATATTATCCTAAAGCGCGCGGAAGGCTTCAAGATCAGGTTGGAACCGAGAGAACGAGCGACCGCCACGGCCTAGAAAAGCGTCCCTCCGGTTTCGGACACATTTCGAGTAGTTGGATGGCATACAGAAATATTTCTTAAGATTTACTAAATTTTCTTTAATCCAGACAAATTTATTGTTTGGAATGATCCAATTAATTCATCGTATGAGTTAACAATTGTTTGACTTTTTAATAAATATTCTTACATAAAAGAAAACATCTTGTTGACTTAAATAACTTCATTATTAAATTCAAATAAAAAAATTTCATCATTTAATTTAACATACACACATATGCACGATGCGTTATGATTCCAATATATGTGCGCTAATAAAAATCTGATACGAAATCGTCTAAAACGTGAAACTAAAAAAAATGTCTAATAAAATTTTTAAATATAAAATGTTTTCATCATCCCAATTAACAATTGTATTATCAAAGCAATATTTAATTGACTTTCATCTTGGAGTCTCCTACTTAGGATTTCATTTGCTAGATGTAGTCCATTTCGGAGATTCAATTTGAGAAAACCATTTCACTAGAAATGCTTGAAATACTCTCATAATAAACTACATTTTTTAATTTTGTTTCACAGACTTAGAGGGACGGAGTCTAAATCGTTAAGAAGACAGTATGTGCAAGCATAAAACTTATTATAACTTGTTATAAATGTTCTATATCAACTGGACAGGAGCTAACTCGATCAGACGATATAAACTTTTCAGAATTTCTCCAAGTCACTGGCCGAAAAGATCCCAGATTTAAGTCTGTAATGTAGCGATGATACTTTCGTATGAATTACGTGTAACTTGAGTAAATTACGGTAAAAAGCCGTAAATGACACATGGAAAAAAAAATAGCTTAAATAAATAAACAAATAATTTCCGAATTTCCTTTGACCTATACTTCTTCATCTTGTGATATTGATTCTCTTGATAAATATCAAAGCGGGCAACTTGTTTGCAGGAATCGGCACGACTACGACATGAATAACGGAGAAACATTTCTTATTCATGCTATTCAGACGCAACGAAGTTTGGATTCACGAAGAAACTCACGTAGGAACACTGCTGTATTGGCGAATAATTTTTTTTTAAGTAAGATGTGGCTATATACGGATCGATTAGACTTGCTCTGATTAACTTGTAAGAGAATTAAAAATTATAAGATTATCGGGAGGAATCTTTACGAAAATAAAAATTATTCCTTGAATTCTATTCTATACATTTCCTTGAATTCTTACATCGTACAAAATATATCTAATTTTATGTACAGACATGATCAGCGATCTCATTTACGTGATATTTCTTTAAATTAGTTAACAATATAAAAGCGTGCTTGTTTTTTCTAGAAGAGGCCGGATATTGCGACTTCTCATTTAGAAAAATCGTTTTATCTATATGACGAGCTTAGTTTGTGTAATAACGCTGATAAAGCATGAGCTATCGCCGGAGTCTCGAAAGGTAAGCAAAATTGTAAAGTGCAACGCATTTAACATTTCTTCGTCTTTTTACTAAGTCGAGAAATCATCGACGAATATGTTCCATCTTGTACTCCAGTGCGGGACGGCCGATCTGACGGCAATAACCATGCTTTGCCAATGGAAAAATCGCAGAAGTGTTTTTTGAACTGAAAAAAAAGAGAAAAAGCTACACGCCAGTAGGGAGCAACATCCAGAAATTAAATCAAACCTTTAAAAAATTTTCCATCTTGTAATTCTTAAACATATTCTGACTATGTATATGTATTTCTCACATCTAAGAAATTTACATCATAAATGTCTACGACAAATGTGCTTCAGAAGATTATTGCTTCAGAAGATTCGGAGGAGCTTAGATTCGAAATTTTGAAGACATAATATTGCGGTCTATTCTTAGCGATACGAACATTATAAAATATTATTGAGATCCGACTCAATAGCTGATGCAATGTTTTGTATAAAGATATCTACACTAAATGTACCATCCTTTTTATAATAAATGGTACAATAATTACATCGTACTGATTTATCATTCTTTATTATTAAGCTAATTACACTAAGTGTAATTTGCCATTACAGTTGAAATCAAAATTCAATTACAAATTTTGGTTTTAACAATGTACATAATGATGTTGATAATTATCAAATACTTTTTTTTTACACTTCGTACAATGAGACAGAAAAGGATAATTTATTTCCATAAGGAATTGACAAAGCAAATAATATTTCTAGTAACTAAATTAATAGAAATTGTCTAAGAATGTAATAAAATTGTTATGTGTTTGTTATAAATTTTTGACAGCATAATATTAATTAACAATGTGTAACACATCATCGATACGCATCATTGTTCATCATATAATTAAATATTATGTAATGTGAAATACAGATTGCTAAAATATAGGAAAATTTAATAATTTTAAATCTTTGTATTATTATTATTATTAATATGTATAATTATATGTAATATTTTCCACACATGGAATTTCTTGAACTTATTATTACATTATGCACAAAATATTATTCCTAGAAAGACTATTTTATAATATATATACATATATATACAAATTTTTTTTTACGATATTCATGATGATATTATCGTTTGTATTGTTGTTTTACAGTCAGAATTTTTAAATACATTCTTATAAAAATTTTACATATATATATATATATATATATATACATACATAATTTTTTTATAAGATTATATTTAAAAATTCTAATTGTAAAACTGCAGTACAAATAATAACATATCATAAGAATTAAAAAAAAATTATTATTGAAATGTGTATTAGTTGATCATCCTAATATCAGCAAAAAATCCTAATATCAGCAATATCTATTTAATCAATTATACTGATAATCATCGCATTAGCTATTTTTACAGTTTGCCGTTAAAAATTTTTAGGACGTATCATCAATGTAAAATTTGCTCCTCAAAACCTTACTTTACAATCTTATACTAAAAGTCTTGGAATTAATTTATTATATTACTATTTATGATGAATTATCTTCTTGTACTGTAAATTTTTATAGAAAGTTGCTGTTGTATCATATAAGTATCATATAAACAAAACATTACATAGATCTCTGACAAATCATTGTGCAAATGCTTTCATATTATTGTATATATTTCTCTTGTATCTTAATATACATAATGTAATTATATATATACAATTACATTATATATACATATATATTATCACACTATAATGTTACAAATACAAATTTAATTTTATATTTGAATTTTACAATTAGTTGTAATTTTTTCAGTGATGCAAAAATTCTACAACATATTTCATAGCTTATTTGCTTTGTTACGTCAAAAAAACTGTGGGGTCAATGCTATCGTGATACCTATATTTAATTCTTAATATAAACGCTAATCTTAAACAATATAAATTAATATATAACCAAAATCTTTCAAACTGTTCAATCAAATTGCAGTTCTCTGATTTATAATGTATAAAGGAGAAAAATATAAACGCGAATTTACCTTAAAATATTCATTGAATAGCATTGTTGATGAACAAGTTTGCGATAAAATATACATCCGTGGATATCCAATAATTCACATTGGTTTTTTAATTCTTCCATGGTTGTAAATAGATACGCATTGCACGTATGGCGAAGTAAATTTTTTCACGTAAAAGTAAAATAGAATGTACAAAGTGATTGCCACAGGCACAATTAGTTTAACACAATGTCATTATCATCGTCTATTTCCATAACACTAATCGGATCCAAAGACGGCATATCAGCGCTCTTGCGTATCTCACGCGATATGTTTTCCAGTGTTTCCATTTCGACGTCGCTCAAGTTTTTCGTGCTATGACTTTCTTCCCGTTGCTGAACTTCGACTGCAGCGAGTTCAAATACTTCTTTCAATATTTCGTTTGCCGCATCCGCAGAATTATTGTCCAAGAGATAATTTGAGTTTTCCTGTAATTCGTGTCTGTTATTCATCGCATTATCCTCAACTAATTTCTCGAGCTCCTTTATTTCTTCCTCAAATTTCTTTTTTTCCTTAATATCATCTGTTGTAATTAATTTTTCCGTGATTTCTTCAGATTTTTCTCTATACTCATTGTTATCGTTTACTGGAACAATGTCATCATCTTCATTCACATCAATGATGTTACTATTTACTGGAACTATTGCAATGTCGTCATCTTTTTCTTCATGTTTGTCGTTACCATTTGAAAGATCTGATTGAATAATATCTTTCGTGCTATTAAGTTCGTCGATATCTTTCATCAATTCGACTTCCATACTTTCTTCTTCAGATCTACTTTGTTGTTTCTCTGATACTTCAATCTTGTCTTCAGACAGGATCAATAAGTCATCTAAAGTTTTATCACTTTCATGAGCGATTGTTTCGTCAACGATATCTGATAAAATATTTTGCGTGTTTTCCTCTGGCTCTTTTGCATCTTTTTCTAAAAACTCATCCGTTAAATCACATTGTATTAGTTCCTCTCTTCCATCCTTATCTTCTTCACAATTATTTTCTAAATTATTTTCGTAACTTTCGTTACGTCTATTATCATTATATCTATTATCATCATCATTATATCTATTATCAACCTTAGTTGTGTCCTGAGTTGATAAATTAACCATTTCACTCTCTTGCGTTGTCTCTTCGTGAGGATCCTTCTTATTATCCTCATTATTACATTCGCTAATAGACTTTTCTTTTTCTGGAGAACACACTATTTCTACATTTGATTCTTTCTCTACATCCATATTCATATCTTTTGCAGAATCATCAATAATTTCCTGGATATCCATATCTTTATTTTCGGATTTACTGTCTTTATTCCTCGATGTTTCATCTTTATCTTTTACCGCATCTTTTTTCTCTATATTATTATCCTCTGTATTTTTACCTCCATCTCCACTCTCCATCTCTACTGTTTCGTCCAAAACATTAAATTCTTCAAACTGTTCAGATTCTTTTGTTTTAGCATCGCCATCGTTTACAAATTCTTTTACGCATTCTTCCTTTAATGCGTCTGATTTGTTAACTATGCTAGCCTCTTCATTGCTTGTCTCTTTTATTTTTGCGTCTTCTTGATTGGATAAACTCAATAATTCTTCATCATCGGTATCATCCTCGATGTTGATAGCAACATCTTCCGGATCGTCAGTTTGTTTTTCGGCGGATACAATACTATCAGAAAATGATACCGTCTTTTTCGAGATCTTGCCGTCTTGCGAGTCGTTTTCCGTTTCCCGCTTTTCCATAACACTTGGAACAGTTAACTTTTCTAGCTTTAACGCAGCTTGCTTGAAGTGTGTCAGTTTATGTTTTGCACTGGACAATTTATTGTCAAATTTTTTGTTACACTTGTTGCAACTATATTTTGTCGTACCTTCTGATTGCGATACAGATTTCGGGCTTTTAAATTTCGTCGAAACTGTCATCTCTGTACTGGATATAGAAGATGATCTCGTTCTTCCGCGAGTGCTTTTATCACCTTCTTTTTGCGTAGACCCAGTCGATGAACTCGTTGTACTTCTTATCTTACTTTTTAAATTAACATTATTTTCGTAGAATGACTCTTCACTAGAGTCTGCATCCGGGGTCTCTCCTTCAAGAGTGATTTTCTGTTTTTTCCTACTCGATTTTTCCACACCGTCATTTGATTTACTTTCACGTGTCTCTTTTTGCTCTAGAAAATTATCGGAATCCGAGCTTGGATCATTGAGTATTCTTTTACGCGATTGCTTTTTCATTGATTGGATACTAGATTGCTGTTCTGCATCAGAGAATGAAGCTTTTGCCGTTTTTTCTTCGTTTACGCGCGTTTTACTCAACCTCGTCGTTTTCGTCGGTGTGCTTTCAATGTCATCCTTTGAGCGGTTTCCTACATTGAATCGCCGTTTCCTTCCTCGTCGCGCTTTACCGTTAACAGCATGATTCCTCATTTTAGACGAGACACTCGCAGGACTGCTTTCAGATTTTATTTCCTCCTGTGAATTGTCGCTCGATGTAACATGAGATACATCATCTTTCTCTTTCTCCGTTTCCTTCTCCTTTTTACATAATTCTTGATTCAGAACATCCGTCAAAAAGACCGTGCACAATTTTATTCCTGCAAATTGCGTCTGACGAGACCGTCGCTGAGTCTTGATACCTGGATCCATCGTTATCCAACAATTCTTACATACTGTTAAACCCGTGTGATGAAATCTGTACATATCAACATCGTTTGCAACCGTATTATGACACTCGTCACAACTCCTGACTTTTGACTTAGCATTGCCTCCCAATTTTCTTGGTCTACCCCGTTGTTTGCCACGAGTATGTTGATTGCCACGAAAACGTCGTTTGCTATGCGCCATGTTCTCGTCACTGTCACTATCGGAATTTACTAAACCATAAACTGTAATATCTGGAAATGTGGTAATGGTCGTTTTGCGATTTACAACATCTGTGTGTATCTGTAATAAAAAAAATGTAACTATAACATAAACATAAAAAAAAATCAGCATAAAAACATAAGAAACCATATGTATAACTTGATATTTTTTGTTACAATAATTTTCTATTACCTTTGGAAAATTTAAATAATTTATTTCTCCATTAATTAAAGCTTTTAAATTGGAAATTGATTCTTGAAACACTCTTTTTAGATCATACAAGACATCCAAATTATATCGACACGTCAAGCATATTAATTTCGAATTGCAGTTATTCTTGTTGATCTGTAAAAAAAGATGGAACAACTCAAATACAAGCAATCACAGTTACATTTGCCTATAATAAAGAAGCTAGACAGGTTCAAACTTACATCATCATTGAAAATACTGCGGATCTTCCGTAAAGGACTAAATATCACGTTATTGTCCTTGGTAATATCAAAGATACGGTCACTTTCCACTAATTCGTAGCACAGAAAGCAGCATGACATTGACGCTGTGGCTTTCGATCCTGTTGTCTCGTGTGACTTCCTATACTTTTTTACAAATTTAGTGCACTGATCCAATTCATATGCACACTTGTAACATATCTTGTTTGATAGCTCGATGCTCTCATTAACCTGAAATGAGAGAAAACCACATAGAGTCAAAATTATAATAACTTTATTACAATAAAATAATTTATCTATTTTCATAGTTGAAGTTAAAAGTGAGATAGAAAGTTTTAGTACAGCCTAGTGCAGAAACAGAAAACAAAATATAATTATATAATAAAAACGAGGACAAACAAAATTAAGAAAAGAATTTCAAGTAAACGTGTCAATAACTTTCTAGAAATGAAAACGCTCTCACCCAAAAATAAAACAATTTTTGAAAGATATCATTTATGAAACTTTCCGATCTTTATTCTTAACCTGATCATCTTTCTACTTAAAAGCTCAAAGGCGGTTTTTCATTAAATACGTTCACAATTGCGCATACGCAACTTTGGTTATTAAGTGAATAAAATGTGATGTATTCACTCGATATAAATCGGGCGAACACCGACAGGCAACAATACAGTCGTAGTAGACATTCGGCAGAGTTCGGACAGATTTCTCTTTTCCGAATTGAAGCGATATAAATATGCAGAAAGCGGAATTACGAGTCGCCACGAGAGATCAGGCCAAGTATAAGTATACTTCATCATTCATCGTGTATGTACACACACATACACACATACATACACCACACACACACACACACACACACACAAAATATATATAAACATATTGTATACATACGTACGAACGGCAAAATGTCGGTAAAACGAGAATAGCCATCGACTACCGAGATGGACACGTCGTTTCCCTCCTTTTTATCTTTTTCCGAAAAGGAAAGGAAAAAAATGTATTTATTCGTTCGATCGAACGGGACGAGAATCAAAATCGAACGCGCTGTCGCACGGCTTATTATCGCGCAACCAAGTTCGCATCACTCCTCGTGATATTCTGGATTTCGGAACTATTTGTCACGGCGTAATAACGTCGTACCCGATCACCCCGTTGTCTCGTTGCCCCTGCACCTCCGCCGGTTTTCCATATCGCGCACGAATGTTGCGAATCGCGGGCACAGATGGCGCGGCGAGTACCACGCGTGGTCGCGCGGGGTGTCCCGCAATCGAGGTAAATTTGACGAAACAAATTGGCACAATTCGGATCACCCGAATTACCCCGAGATTTCGTACGTTTCCAAGTCACGGCGATCGCGTCCGTCGTCGATGACGATCCGAGTGGAGCAGAACGACCCTAACCTATAAGCTATAGGCGCGACTTTAACCTGAGTGGCAATTAAATGACCCGATGGGAATCTCCGGGTTCGAATTATCGCAAACGTCACGCGGATTTATGTGGACTCGCACCTCGTGACGTAGCTTGAGCGAGCGACCTTCGTTCTTCCGTCGAAAACGCCATGAAATCTCATCTCTGCGAAAAGTGTGGAAACACCCTATAGCACCGTTCTCTTTCTACCTCTACTTGTTTTCTTTTTACGATCTCTAATGGAATTTTTCCTTTTTTCTCTCGTTCGTTTACTTGCATCGCTAATGATGCAGAATGAGGACCGTTGAGGATTCGATGCACGTCGACGATCCGCGAGGACGCGCGTTTTTCCCGCGTGATACCCGTCGGGGAACCCACATGACGTGAGACGCTTACCTTGTGAGAAAAGCACGTCTTGACCTGGTCGCCGAACGTGTCCCGGTTATCCGGCGTGACGTCGAGGAAAACACCCTCGTTGCTCGCACACACGAAACAGTATTGGTCGGGCATAGTGGTGACGTAATCAAGGCAGCATTACCTCCTGGAGACGGGTCGCCGGGTCGAGGAGAGACGAGACGCGTGACGCGAGATCGCACGAGGGATTTCCACGCGCGCCGATCGACAGCAATTGTTTCTGCTTCGCACGGCAGGACGGCGCTCTCCCGCAGAGAATTGGCGGTAATCCGAGCTATCCGCGTGGAATATGGCGGATCGACGCTGCGAGACATCGAATCGCGGAATCGAGAGTGCAGCACTCCGAGACTCGCTCGCTCGTTTCCACTCATCATTTCTATTTCCGTTTCTCCCGCGAATCCCGCGAATCCCGCGAATCCCGCGACGACATCGCTCTCCCTCGGAATTCACCTACTGGAATCGGTCGTCCTGAAGCGATTCGATTCCGCGGGATTCGAGGAATCCGGGAATCGAATCCTGATTACAGCACGCTGCATTCCGCGATATGTGGCGATGGCGCGATTATCTTTGAGAGTTTGAACTCTCGGGTTTTGAATGACATCGCCGTTAAGCGAAACGTGATGCTGCGCTTTGTAACGTAAATCCGATAGAAGCGATGTAAAAACGGGAACGAATATTTTTTTTTTTTATTTTAATAACGTAAAACAGTGATCGTACAAAGATATCTCGGACATTAATTACAGACGATTTTGTATTGATTTTACGATCGCGTTTATGCATAGACGTGGAATTTATGACATCGGTGATTTCATTTGTCATTGAGCCTATCGCATTATCATGCATTATTCAATTGATTAATTTTCACATTGTTTTGTAGCTAAAGTCCACTTTTAGACGAGCTGTAACTCGCATCAGATTTCAAAATAGAGTTCTATTTATATTTTTATATTTTGATATATATGTATGTGTGTGTGTTAATATATTTATAGTATTTAAATAAAATTATATTTATAAGAAAGAATATATATAAATAATTATATATATATATATATATATATATATATATATATAATTTATATGTATATATATATATATATATATATATATATAATTTTTTTTTTAATTATATTTATATATAATTAGTAATATATATTATTTATATATATTTTTTAATTAAATATATGTAATATATTATGGTGTCTTTTATGTATTACACGGCAAATAAAATTGGAAATAGAATTCCGTCCTGAATTACGATACGAGTTATACAAACCGTTTGAAATGGACTTGAATCTCATCCTGGTGATAATCATTTAAAACACCGTGCACATCTCACGACGAAAGCCTGAGTACTAATCGTCCTTGGCATTTTCGCCATTCAACTAGACACTTTTCGGATTTCCTTTTGTGCAGTCTGACTCGCAATCGACAAGTCCTCTATCCGATTCTTCGGCCCGCCAAACAGAGGCCTAAGAACTTCGAACGCCGAGGTGAATATATTCCTACAACGTAAAACACAAAATCATCGGAAAAGGTAATTAATTATTATGTTATACGAGAGTGGCTCCGTCTCGCTGGAGCCTCGACAGCCGGGCCATCACCTGACGCTGTCCTTCATGTTCTCGTAGATCTGACCGGGCGGCAGCTTCACGGAGGGTATCTTCTCCTCGACGAAGTCCAGACTAGCACACATCGCACTGTCGACGGCCTTGAGCGGCGTTTCCAGGATGCCGGCCACTTTGTCGGTGACGGGACTTGCGAAGTCTAAGCTCGTATGCATCCCGTTCTCCACGTAACCTAATATCGTCGCGACCGACTCGTGGGAGCCCCGCACGGCCGTGTACGCACCGCAGAACGCCGATGTCACCGTGGCGAACAGCGGCAGACCCAGCAGACGACGCGTGCACTCCATGCCGCGCGCGTCCGCGTCGCCGGCGTTCGCGGCCGCGTCATTTACCGGCGCGATGGGGTCGTGCGTGCCGCACATGATGCTCGATTGCTATGGGGGCAAAACGACGTTCGCATAATATCATGTTATGCAATGCGAATCTCGCCCGCCGCAAATAAATAGAATTGAATCTTAGACGATGTACGATTCGCAGCAAATTTCAAAAGATTTAATATACAATTTTACTCATATATATATATATATATAGATTTGAAAAACATTTGAATTTGAATTGGTCCAGTAAGAATGGAAATAATTAATGTAATCCAATTGACCAATTCCAATTCAAATGTTTTTCATATTACGTGTAAAATAAATAGAATTTTTTAGACACACAAGAATGTGATTGTGAAATTACAAACATACTTCTCTACCCTGAATTCCGACACGGATTACAATTAAAAAAAGTCTAAACATTTTATTTAATATTTAAAACGGAAGAATGCGGAATGATATACTCTACGATGTAAATAAGAATTTCTTTCTCATACAAGTGCTCGATAAAGCATGTGTATATGTATAAATAATTGTATAATTTATTGTCTTTAATATTTTTCTATTATAAAGTAACAAAAAATTCTATCCATGTTAACAAAATAATCCGAATACTGTTTAATAAGTGTTGATTAAATTAATAAAAATTTGACTAAATGATTTAAATATTACGCACAAATCAGAACGGAAATAGCCATGACAACCGATCTCGCGGTTCTCGCAATCGGTTTAAACATCGGACTTTAATACACATCACGTATCATATAAAATTATCCGAGACTATATAACATTATAGTATTCGAATATTGTAAACGCTAAAGTTATGTCACTGCGCATAATTTCCGTGACGTCAATGCAGAAATTGTCATAACAACCGTGGTCAGAGATCACAACTTTCATCTGACGATCGCAGACTCTGTTACATTCATGATGTCCGTGATGTTGTGGTAAATCGCTGCGAAAAATTCTTTATTAGCGGAAATTTTTCGCAACGTTAAGTTCGAATAAAGCGTCGAAATAATTTCGAGTGAATGAAATCCGGCTACGAATCTACGAGTCAATAACAGAGAGTGGCAATTGTCGAATACACTATTGTCATACGGTGATTGCGACCGATCCAATAGCGTTGTTAGCATTATTATACATCGTTATCATTATATATTTATATACGCACACGATATGCGATGCGCACAATAGCCGAGAGTGTCTCGCTGATCTCGCGCGATGTTTCGGAATCCGCCATCGTTCCGGCCGGACACCCCGAGCTCGACGCGACTCGCGACGACGAAGGACGATACGGCCGACAGGGGTCGAGATTTGCGCGTTGTCTGCGATTTCTATATCTATATTTAGCTCGTTGGTACCGGCGACACAGAGTCTCTCGTCATTCTCGGATACTGTGTGTCGCGTCGATCGGGGCTGCGATCCTTCATGCGCCCTCGATGCTTCTCATCGACCGCACCACGTCGACGTTCGTGGTGGAAATACACGCGCGAAATACGAAGCGTAAGGGCTAAAATCAAACGAAGAACGTGAACGAACGAGCTTTGGCGAATGTGCTTGAATCTGGATTCGTCTTTCGCTGTTACACGACGAAATCAGTACAAAATGACGATCGCGATTTGGATGATTTGATTTTCCTACTCCAGTGAACTGTTTCGATCAATTGGTATATAATTTTGTATTTGCATACTTGTATTATTGTTGTCGCGCGAGCGATAGAGGCTATAAATAGTGTTGACAAGTTTTAGAAGATAGGTCTGCAATATAGCAAACGTTGAATGCACATACTAATTTGCATTCGGCGAAAGAAGCGCTCGAAATTAGTGTGATTCTTCCTCCAATTCGTTATTTGGAATTAAATAATATTAAACGCTGGACTCATAAACGACAATTTGCACGATTGGCTTCTTAGGCTGCGACGTCGTCGCGGATGCAGCGATATCGCGTAATACAGCCTCTACGGCTCCCTCCCAATCTTGGTCCTTCGTGACACCTCGGTCGATGGACACGGACCACCTCAGACGTGGCATGGATATGACCGTCAGTACTTTCCTGAAATTAACATTTTACTGTTAATTTTTTCAAGAGTCAAAAAGATTTTCTCGAAAATTATAAAAATATAATTTAATAACGTTCTATAATTAATTAAAAAAAAAGAAATTGATGAAGTCATATGTACCGTAGATCAGAATGTAGCGCAGACATGTCGCCGCCTGCTTGTTCGCCAAGTTTCCTCAGAGTCTCAGCTAACGGACCACTCAGTCTTTGCAGCCTCCTCCAGGACTGAGCGTATTGCCGTCTGACGAGTTCGATGATGGTACTAGTTAGCGCCAAGCCGACCAAGATGTACAAGGTACACAGTAACGTATACTTGGGCTTCTCTGAATGAGATCAAGACATTAATAAACAAGTTCCGTTTTTATTCGCAGTTATCTGCATTTATTATTGTTTATCATTGTTAATAGTATTACAACATATAGTATTAGAACACAAAATTTTGGAGAAACATTAAAAAATTGAAATTATATTGAAATTATACATTTTAAAAAATAATTAATTGAAAATAACGGCACATAGTTGGCAATACAAGCAATTATCTTGAATTTATATGTTTGAATTTAAAAAAAAAAAGTATTAGGTACCTAAATTTTGCCGAATAATATCGTTTATTACATTTTGTAATTAGTTATAAAATGTAATAGTTAGAAGTTAATTCATTTGAAATTAATTAAATTAAAAATTATTAACTTTTTAATTTTATTCATTAATTTGTAATCCTCCTTTGTGATTATAGGTCTTTACTTACTCGGGACGAGATCGCCGAAACCTATGGTAGTCATAGTCACGAAGCAGAAATAAAATCCATCAAAAAAGTCCCAATCATCCTCCCACAGCATAAACATACCAGCACCGCAGGCGAGATATAAAAAGAGTAACACGATGGCCGCACAAGCACCTGTAAGAGGATTATTAGATTGAAGATTTTAACTAAATCTACGAATTAAATTTACCGAGCGAGCGTCGACCAGTCGGATTCGTCGGGATACATGAGAGCTTTGCGCAAAATGGAAGTTTCGACTTCAAGATCAATCCGATGTGCACCACCGCGCTTGCAAATAATTTTCCCCAATCAGCGATTACTATCAGAGTAAGAGGTATGCCGATAAAGGCAAAGAAGATGCAGAAGATTCTTCCCCAATTTGTTGACGGTACAACATTGCCATATCCTAATGAATACAAATCATCATAGAGTAAATTAAAAGACTGTATAACAAAAAATAGTCAAAATTTAATTTTGAGGATAGCAAAATTTCAAACAATTTTATTGTATAGGATAATCTCTTTTAAGAAAGATAAACTAATTTTTTATATTATATTATTGATATATAAAAATTTTTTACTTATATATAAAAAAAATTCTCTTATTAATAATAGGGATACCAATCGTTGTGAGGACGGTGCTGGCGAAGAAAACCGCTTGGAGAACGCTCCATCTCTCCGTCACGATGGGTGGCAATTCCGATTCGAGACGATCATCCTGATTAATAGTATCCGCAACAAATCCGATCAAGAGGCCCGCTTCCGCTGCTTCCTGAACCGCTTCTTCATAAGTGCGTAATTTTACGCTCACCTGGAAGACGCCGAAGTACCATGAACGGAATGATGGAATGGGAAATATAATTTTGGCTACCGATTTCTCACCAAGGTACGCAAATTGAAGACGTCCGTGTTGTTGGAGATAGATTCCACGAAGTGATGTCGTTGCGTGCGTAATCTCGCGCGTAAACGCTCGAGCCGTCCGAGTTCCGCCGGAAGTTCGATCTGTCGAAAGACCTGTGGATGCACAGTGACGTTAATAAAACAAAATAATTTTATTGTATAAATCTTATATAGTACAGAAACATTTTAAAAATTTCTCAACAATGTGTTTTACTGATGAAATTGAAATATCTTAAAAAACAATGCGAAATATTTCTGTAACAGCTCTAAAATTATACCGTTATCTATTTATTTAATTGAGAATTTATTTTAAATGATATTTTTTTACAAGATTTTTAAGAAAAATTTCGATAAATGCCTATTATAGTAGGCGTCTATCGAAAAGTCAGGAATGACCACTACGGTATTTAATATGTTAAATTGAAGATATTAAAGGAGATGAATATATATTAAAGTATCGACGCCCTCTTTTATAGCAATATCGCATTAACGATCGAAGTCAATAATGAATTGATGAATTCTTTTATTCGTACAGATATATTGCTCGAATGCTATTTCAGACTAATGAGAATAACCCGCCGATATATGTATATTTATCGAGCAAATGTATATCCATCTGCTACTGTTTACTTGTTGACGTTGTTTGCTGACAATAGGTCATTAACACGTAATTCATGCAGGAAATTGATATTTGATTTATCAGATTACACATAAAATTCTGTAAACATTCTTTTTTTTTTCAAATAGTCTTGTAAGATTAAAATATGATTTTTTATTATATTGTCTATTGTCTATTATTATTATTATTATAAAGAAGTTCAAGGAATGCAGAAACGCATTTTTCGTTAGCTTCTTCATGAATGCGATTATTATTTATGGTCTAACTATTGAAATTAATTTTGCATTACATGAATTAAATTTCCATTACAATAAACATCCTGCGAGCTATTTTCCCACCGTGAGAAAATTGACGATTTCGAGTTCATTGAGGAGCGCCGTTTGAAAATAACGTATAAGCTATTTCCGCGACCTGTTTTATGGTGCACTTAAAAAATCATGACCATCGTGAATTTCAACGCATGGTATTTTTACCAGACTTCATTGAAAGCGTCAGTAGTAATATACTTCTTACGAAAGCCGCACGATTGGTCCGCCGCTAAAAATAAAGGTACGATTCGACGGGCTACAAGTCCGTTCGTTATTGTACAGAATGTAAATATTTATGGAACATCGAATACATTTAACTCTACGTTGGAAATCTCGATGTTTCCCAAATGAGAATTTGTGCGCGCACGGCGTGGATTCGAAATATCGTCGGCGTCCTGCATACACCTTCGCTTTCTTCACCGTTTCGTCGCGCGTCTTATATAACTCGTCGATTTTCCTTAAAAAAAAAAAAAAAATCGAAATTAAACAAAAATCGAATATTCATTACGTGCTCGCGATTGTAACTATCAAATGTGAAAAAAATTGGAAATGCAAAAAGCAGAAGAAAAACGAATTATTCACAATAATTCACAATAATTACTGTGATTCCACCACTTATTTCAAAGAAAATTTATCTCTATGTAGCATCTCTATGCATTGTATCTTGATGTAGATTAACTTTAATATGAATTTAACTTACTTTTGTCTTCTTTTTATTTCTGAGAATTAGGAAAAGATAAAAAGAAAATAAAATCCTTAAGATTAAAATTAATAGACATTGGTGGAAATGAACATCAGAGAATCCAGTCCACAATTTCGTGGCTGTCACTTTTACAAAAAAAATCTGTCGTTTACCTCTGAATCTCATCTAAATAAAATTCAGTTAGAAGAGACTAGACTGCAATCGTCTTGAAGATAAAGCGATTTTCATTCTTGAGACTCACCAATCCGCCGATCGCGGTGTACAGCATCAGGGTGATCAGTAAGCCCACGTGTCCAGCGATTGATTTGACCTTCCGCACCGTTTCTTTTTTTACGAATCGTTTCTCGCCCTCACCGTTCGTCGTCGTACTGAACTCGATGGGCGAATTATACTTATTGTCTTTCGTCATTTCGTACGTGTCCTGACTTTTTCACGAGAGACGTAGGCGCGCCGACCACTCGAAGAGGACTGATCGGCATATGCCTGATCCGCGATCTCTCCTCGAACAGAGAATCACTCTGCATCTCGAACTGCATACAACATCGAAATGCAATGGAAGTCGATGTAATAATAATACGCGAATGGTGCCAAAGAACACGATGTTCCGAAAAGAAGAATAAAAGGCAAGAGAAATGGAGAGAAACTGCAATAACGAATTTCTTGCAATTCCAAATCTTCAAAATTTGTTATGATACAATAAATTTTGTAACTTTATTTAAAAAGTATTTTACTTAATATAAATTGTATGTTTGATATTATTCTTAATTTTTCTTGTGATTATTCTCATATTTCATATTAATAATTAATAGCTATTAGTAACTCTTAATGATGGCTCTTCTTACATTACATCTTCTTACATTATCTTAATAAAATGTGCTACAAAGATTAGTATATTAATTAAACTTTTTCATTATATTTATTTATTATATCTATGTTATTCATATTATTTATTTATATCTTTACAAATAAAATTATGAAATTATCAGGAAGACATATATATATAACGTTTTTTTGAGATATTTACAATAGATGTAAATGATTGTGTAACTCGATTATCATGATGCGTTTTTAAAATAAGATTCAATCAATAAAAAGATCTATTAAAGATAAAAATTGTGTTGTACTTTGCAGTTTATCACATCGTCACATCGGCGCGACAAGTAATTTAATACAGTATAAGATTCACGAAACAATTGCGTTAATAATAATCGTTTATTAAAGTTTCAACAATATAAAAAACAAATAATTTATCGTAAAAAAAATATATGTGCCTATATATATTTTTTCACTAAGTCATCATTATTTTCACAAATTTTTGTGAATAAATGTGGTGTTAATGTGATATTAGCTTTTTTTGTAATAAAGAAATGTTACCTCTCTATTAAAGAAATCTTCCATCGATAGCTTGAATTAATTATGTCTTTAATTCTTTGTCATTTTCCAAAACATTGAGATGTAAAAGTCACTTTTTTAAATATAACTGATTAATAAATTATTTTTAATAATTTTTTAAATTGTTTTTATCAAACTACTTTAAAGATACGCCAAATATTACATATTGCAGTTATTACATACTTTTTTTATTAAAAAGTATCAATTAAGTATCAACATCAGACATTTTATGGATTATCAGTGTGTTTGCTCAGCAAATATACTGATAATCATTTATTTATCACATATTTATTTTACACAACATTTACAGCTTAATGACTAAATTTTTACAAATATTTTTTTTACATTTAGCATGCAAAATTTATAATGATTTTATAAATAATGAATTTAAGATCTTTTTTTATTCCTTTTTTCTTCAATGCTCAAGTATATATGTATTTTGTTCCAGTAGAAATATTAAAGAAAGTGTATATGAAAGAGATTTAATAAAAAGTGCAGATAGTATTGTTCTGGATTTAGCTTATAGTGTTTTCGGATGAAGCGGAATCTAACTTGGGTTGGGTGCACTACTTGCACCTAAAACGAGATCTTCTTTCTTTTTCCAACGCTCCCATTCTATATCCATCTCATTTTAGGTGTAGATAGTGCACCCAATCCGGATTAGGATCCACTTCACCCGAAAATTCCACCCTATTAGATCTAGAGGTTACGGTCAATCACATTCACGCTTCGAGAACAAGCTTAGCTGCTTTGCCGGCTTGAATGTGTCCGATTACATTCAATCGCTCGGCGAGCAGACCTAGCTGTTTTGTCGACTTGAATACGCCCATTGCTTCTAATTCAGAGTCAATTCAGTGTCAGTCCGCTATTCCTATCGATTTAAGTTAAAGGTGCCTATTCTCCCACCATTCGGACAGGCCTAAAGGTATCATAAAGAAAAAGGAAGAAAACACGTGGGCGAATAAATATAAGTACTCGCCATATGGCAGTACAAATCTCATATTTATCAGTGTAATGCCAATCTTATTCACCTGTTGAAGCGTATTGAAATCAGTATACAATGGAATCAAATTATTTTAAAAATGTTGTCAACGTGGAGTACAAACGAAGTCGCAGATGCACAGAACGTATTGAATATGGGACCGCTGGTTTTAGGACAGAGTAAGTGCAAGTTTCCCTAAATTTATTAACATCTGTTGATTCCGGTGTATAAAATAATAGAGCACTTATTAGAGCACTTTGATTACTGAATTTATAAAAATTCTTAGCTAACAATTTTGCATATAGGTTGATTTATTTTATTTTTCTTTATCTGCAAGATAAATACATATGATACATATGATACAAATTTCAGGTCGTTTGTTCTGGAACACGTTTTATACAGAATGGGTATTTTAGCTGTATTAAGATCCAAAGCGAAAAGAGGTAAGAGCGACATCAAAGTTTCAAGTTACCAAACTATTTTTTATAATAAATAAATTTTTTACAGCCACCGTAGGTTTAATGATTACCGCGAGTCATAATTTGGAACCTGACAATGGTGTTAAACTTGTCGATCCATCCGGTGAAATGCTCGAAGCTTCTTGGGAAATAATAGCGACGGAACTAGCTAATGCAGAGGATAGTGAATTGATATCAATACTTACAGATATATGCACAAAGGAAAATATTGACATGTCAGTGCCAGCTAATGTGATAATAGGAAGAGATACTCGCAAAAGTGGTTTTACTCTTTCATATGCTGCAATAGCAGGAGTCGAAGCTTTGCACGGCAATTTTATAAATTTAGAAATAGTCACAACTCCACAGCTACATTATATTGTGGTGTGCACGAACACCAAAGGAGCCTATGGCAAGCCCACGCTAGAAGGATATTATTCGAAGCTAGTAACAGTATTCAAAAGCATAAGAAAGCATAACACCAAGAGAATTAGCAAAAATTATAAGAGTATATTATATTTGGATGCTGCAAATGGCGTCGGCGCTATTGCAGCAAGGGAATTTCAAAGACAGTTGGAGGGTATACTGGATATCAAGCTTTTTAATGATGGCAGCGAGGGCTTGAATCATATGTGCGGTGCAGATTATGTCAAAGTGCAACAGAAGTCGCCTGTGAACATGCCATCCGAGTCACATGTCAAATGCGTTAGCATAGATGGGGATGCCGATAGAGTGGTGTATTTTTATACAGATGAGGATAACAAATTTCATCTTCTGGACGGAGATCGAATAGCGACGCTAGTGATTGTTTATTTCCAGAATCTTTTGATAAGAAGCGGTTTATCTCTGCAATTGGGTGTAGTGCAAACCGCATATGCCAACGGCTGTTCGACTATGCTTATGCGTCATTTAAGAATCCAAGTGGCATGTGTGCCAACCGGAGTAAAACATTTACATAAAAAAGCGCAAGAATTCGACATTGGAGTCTACTTCGAAGCAAATGGACATGGAACCGTCATCTTCAAGGAAGATGCCAAAGAGATCATTAGGAATCATGCCAAGGATGAAACGCTTCCTGAGGCACAAAAGATAGCCTCCACAAAGCTGAGGGATATAATAGATTTAATCAACGAAACGGTCGGCGATGCATTGAGCGATATGCTACTAGTCGAGACTATATTACATGACCGAGACTACGATCTTATTAAGTGGGAAAAAATGTATGAAGATTTCCCGAATAAGCAACTCAAAGTCAGAGTGAAAGATAAAAATGTCATAACAACAACGAATGCGGAAAGATGCTGCTTGACTCCCATTGGTTTGCAAAGAAAAATCGACGAGATTGTCTTAAAATATCTAGGAGGTCGAGCTTTTGTTAGGTATAAATCTTTTTATTTATGCACAAAGCTTTGCTTGGAAAAAACAATGCAATGTAATAAACGAAGAATATCAATAAATAATTCTATTAGTAAATATGTGAGTGAGGCAGGATCTTAAATGCCTAATAATCTCATTTTTAATTTTTTTGAATTTTTTTTTAGGCCTTCCGGAACTGAAAATATCGTGCGGGTTTATGCAGAATGTGTGAACTCATCGGATATTGATAAACTCGCTATGGAGGTAGCTTCAGCCGTGTACAAACTCGCGGGCGGTGTTGGACCTGAACCCAGTTTATGATAAGATTAATATCAGTCCCATAGATATATGAAAAAGTGATAATCACTCAGAGTGCTTTTCTCCGTTTCTCCACAATTCCGTTTCTTGAGAATTGAATATGCTCTTCGTTTGCTTTCGGTACTGTAAGAACTGTTAATGATTCATAAAGATATCACTAACCGGAAGGTGATGGAATAAAAACAAAGTAAAGCATTGCATATTATATATGCTTACTGATATTTGCTAACCTTTACGGCCTAAACGAGTTATCTAATACATATATTTACAAATTTGTATTTTCATATTTTAAACTATGAAATTTATGTATAAAACTTTAGACTCAATTTCTTATCTTTCTTCATCATATATATATTTTTCTTATCAACAAGATATAATATTAGATGAAGATGGTATGGTCAGAATACTAGATAATGAAAGAGAATATTCAATAAGCATTCCTAAATTTAATAAGTTTAGAGAGAGGATTAAAGGAAAAATATGTATATCATCAGAAAGTTTTATTATCTCTAAAAAAAAAGTGAATTATTTTATTGTAGATAGTATTAACAATGTTTAAGCAATGTTTATGTATTACGTGAAAAGAATATATATAATGAATAGCAAATTCTGTATTTCACTTCAGTCTGCTTTCTTACTTCTTGTTACAAACAACCAGGCATTATTATCCATCTTCTTCACATCTAATTCTCATCCTTCGGACGAGTAAATGAGTTCACTGACAGTGAATGCTTCTGGGGATTATTAGCAGTTTCCATTGAGTTCATCTCAATATCCATCAGTCTGTCCTCATCCCGTTTGTAATCTATTAAAAAAATTTATTTATTATATGGAACGTATATAAAACCTCCCACTAAATTGTGGGCTTAATAAGCTAGTTTATAGTATTATCGTATATTTGTATATATGAACGCCAGTTAAAATCAATGCTCGGAGAGATTATTGACAATTAGTAAAGCCATTGTATGTTACTTTACTTTTTCTACGAATTGACTTTTCATGATTTTATAATTTGTGAAATTGAGTTTGAAATGAAGAGTACATATGTATCTTGCTTGATAAATATTTCATAAAATGAAAAAGTGCATTTTTTTGGAAACACAACAAAAAATGTAATGCATCTCGAAATAGTTAACAGGAGCGCTGTACAGGTCGACAATTGAGAAAACATTCTATCAAGATCCATCAAGATATGAGTTGTTTTCCGAAGACATAACATGTCACAACGTGGCGCTTAGTTTCATCGCGAGATACGAGTGGAATTTTAAAATTGATTCGACGACGGTAAGGATGTTAAATCGAACGAATCCGCAAACTACGGGCGGTAAAGTTAGCGAGAAATCAGAATGCGTTTTTTCCAATTTACGCATCGCATTCGTTTTCACTTTGCGCTCTAATTCCATCTCATGAGACACCAATAAATGTGTTAATCTAAGGGAGACTGTGATAGGTTTCGATATGTCGCGAGATGCAATTTTTAATCAATCTAATTTACATATATCAATTATTAGAAGAATTATATTTTTCGAATTGTATCATTGTATCATTGTTGATTGGAACACATTTGACATTTGTAGATTAATACAAACAATTTTACGATTTATTAAATTATAAAACTTATATAGAAAAAATTGTGTAAGTCATTAAATATAATAAAAAAGAATATATATAATAAGAGTTTTTTAATAATTTCCCGATTAAATTAAAAAAAAAAAAAAAAAAATTAAAAAAAAAATGAAACATCAAATAATGCAGATTCGTTTTAACAGAGGTGTAGGTGTAGATAATTATATTAGTTGCATCTTAATGAGAATTGTTTCGCGAGTGTACGTGGCAGAGATGGAATTAGAATCGATGCATTTCTGTCGCAATGTGCAACACGCTCGAGAGATTAGCAAAAAGAAATAGCGGCCGCTTTCTTTAGCACGCGCTTCGATAATCAACGGTTTTACGTTTTGTTCGACCGGACATTCTCCATTCGCACTTATGGAACACTGATATATATATATATATATATATATATAAATATATATAGGTATGATAGGTGGTAGACTCTCTCCCTATTCCCCCGAGATAGGCGCTCTTGGTTTTGTCTCAACAGATAAAGTATAAAGGTTCGCACGCGTTGAACATACCTTTTCCTGGTTAAATTCAAAGCACGCCAGCTTTGAGCGCAAACGCAATTTGTGGCGCATTATCCACATATCGCAGGTTGCTTTATTCGCCGCTCGTCGCATCTACAGGTAGCCACGCATAGCGAGAAATCGTCGTAATCGGTTTCTTCAATAATCGCAGATCGACAAGCTGCCGCCGCTGCCGCCGCCGCCGCCGCCGCCGCTGTCGCCGCCGCCATCACCAGGGTTAACGTGTTTCGGCAACGCGTTCACCGCACGTTCACAAATCGGCGTTTTCACAGTACAGGCCTAACTAAGTGAACTCTGCACCAGCTGGAGATTGGCGGCGTTTTGCATTGTCATCGAATTCTTTACGTTTCTCCCAATCTTCTTTTAAAATTTTTGTCGAGATACTTTATTACTTAGACGGATTTTTACACCGCGATGAATATCGTTTTTTTGTAAAAAAAAAAAAAAAAAAAAAAAATAAAGAAAAAAATTAACAATTTTCGCATACTGTCACTAAACTAGTCTGAAAGTAATTCAAGGTTGCAATGCACAACGTCGTCGAATTAAGAATTAACATTAAATAACATAGTTGAACGCACGCTGATTATTGCTAAATAATTGCTTGCTCTGCTCGCTCCTACGAATGGCACAAGTTCATGTATTAGATGAATAATTAATATTCTATTCGACGTCGCTGCTATAATTTGATGATCTTTTCTACGAAGATAACTGAATCAGCTAAATATATCATATACTGTCAAAATAAAAATTATACTTAAACACTCATAATAAAAATGTTAATATGACAAGGAAAAATAAAAATATCTTATGAGCAGTATGATTCTTTTTCTTATGTGAATTACACTAAAAATAAATATTACTTGATGATGTATTCTATTTTATAATAACATATGTTGGCAATTAACAAATAATTAAATCTAATGATAATTTTACTACATACAAAAAGACTGTAAGAAAAAGTGAGAAATATTCCATTATTGGAGATTCTTTTATAAAAATTATTTCAGGGCATTCACATTTGCACTTTATTTGTTTTTATATAAAGGTACATTGTGATAACTGCTATCTATTCTCTGCTTTATGAATAAATGTTTGAAAACATTATTCAAGTTCTTATGTATAAAAAAAAAAGATTATACAGCATCATTATTGTAGTCATAAGTCACCTTTGTAGAATTAATGCTATAGAGTACAACAGAATTATCTATACGCTACAATGTGGGTAGTGATTATGAGAATTAAGTCAAAAAAATATATTACCCACACCAATATAAACTCACACTAGATAACACCGGGCTTTCTCTACTTCACAAAAAAAAGGGAATAAGGAAAAAAAAAAAATTATGAACGTAAACTGCATGAATAATATAATACCGAAAATTCTCTTCAAACATACAATAAGCTACTAACATAGCAAATTTATCAATAATAAATCAATTTATATATAAACTTATTCACGATATTATTAAAAAAAAACTGAGCTTAAATTCAATTAATTTTTCTTTATATATCATCTATTGATAATCTTCTTTTAGCCTTACCATATTTTACGGTACAAGTAAACATTATTAAGTTCTATTGTAAGTTTTATATAGGTTTCATTATAATTATCGTGGACTCAATGACGAACGCAGAGGGCAGTTCCTAGGTAATCGAGTCCGACAAGCGAATGATCGCTGCTAAAAGGCGGTGGTCTTTTTTTTTTACGGTTTTTGTTTTTTTTTTTGTTTTTTTTTTTTCGTTACGGTCGCCTTTCGCATGCGCTAGTGCGTTTACTACACTTTTAGTACCTCGGTGGCATCGCGTCTGCCGGACCTGGGAAGCTAAAAGGTCAGAAAAATGAAAAATCGCAGAATTAATTACGTGATCGCCTTGCTATGCAAGGAGCAAGAGGAAAGTATAAGATGTAACACTGGCATGCGCGATCATCACGGGGCGCGTCCAGACGCGGGATCGAAATCGTGACTCGGGCAAACGGTATGGTGTTAAGGAAGCCTTGTGGATGTATTTCTTTCTTTCTTTATTTTTTTTGGTTTTTGTTCCACGTCGCAGCGCATATAACGCAGATTTGCCGAGAGGCAACAGCTACCAGATCTGGGCGTTCTTTCGTCGTTGACTGTGAATCTATATACTCATACAATTGTTAAATTTATTTTCTCGAGCAAAACCAAAATTAACAAAAGGAATTTCATCACTCACGAATGATGGCTAATGAATTTTTTATAAAATATATATTATTACTTTTTCAAAATCAATGAGTGCATTGTGACGGCGTGTTATATGTTATAAAGAATTTAAGAGTAATTTAATTTAATGTGAACACTGAATATGTAGTAATAATCAAAGGAGTTGACAAAAACAAAGGAGTTGAACAAAGGAGATGAATCACACCCAATTCTGGCTAACTGTCGTACATGTAAGAAATTGAGCGACACGTCGCAATCGCGTCTCCGCATCGTCTCTCCGTGCATCTTGTCGCAAGTGCGTTTGAAAATCGATTCGTGGAAAACGGAAGCGTCTCAAAAGTCTCACGATGTCGAAGACCTTTGTCGGACGTGGGCGCAGTGGGCTACAACGCAACGCATTCTTTTTTTTTTTTTTCGTTTCTCGGAACGAAGGCCGAATTGAAAAAGCGTTTCAGAAGGTTCTTAGTGGGTGGAGGAGAGCAAATGCGAAGGACGTGCATTTGTATAGCTTCGTAGATTGCAAGTTTGCGATGCGCGGAGGCGCAGTGTGTCGCGGCGGTCAGTTTGTGTTCGCGATGAACGCGCGGGACGGATGCAAGGTCAAAGATCCCCATCTCCTCCGAGATGTAAATCGCAGAAACTTTCGCGGGACATTCTCTGCGCTGCGAAATTACTTGCAGAAGCTAGGCCGCGTACCCGAAGATATATCTCTTTTACCGTATTTTGCGAAAGAAATGTTTCTGCTTTTTCGAGCGCATTTCGCCACTACGGAATTGCCGCAGGCTGATCGCACAGCGCATCTTAGATGGACCATGGTCATGCTCGAGGACCTTCATCGCGGAGTACGTAAAAGAAGAGAGGCGATCTATCATCGGTGTAATAATGTTATAATGGCGACAAATTCCCCAAATCGATGTGAACCGCATAATTACATGTAACAATAGAAAGATGTTTAATTTCAGATTCAAAGATTTCAGACTCGAAGATCTCAAAGTGTCAATATTTCTCAAATAATTTTTCTCTTTCCTCATATTTTTATCGGTTCGTCTTAAAATGTTTTAATATTGAAGCGTTATAGTAACTGGTTAAAACAAATAACTTATAAAACGTGTACCGAATATTTGGAAAATTTTATGTAATATATAAAATAAATTATATAATTGTGTGTAAAACACAATGCGTATCATCAGTTATTAGCGGTTATTAGATCAGTAGGATTTTGCGCCATGGTGATTTTCAGCCTCTGTTCTCTTTTACACCCATAAAATAGAAACGTTGGCTCCTTACACCGATCGATGGAAGAGACGATTCATATACGCAAAACGGCACTGTACGCGACGAAGGGTGAACGCTCCCGTAATGTTGGTCGAGTGTCGCGCTAAGTGTCACACCTTATACTTTTACAGAAATATTCAACCTGCATCGAATCCGCATGTAGAAATTGCATGTGTTACACAATAATCGAGGCAAGAGAACGAGGGAGGCGTGTGTAGCGCAAAAAAGAGTGGAGACGCTAGATTGACAAGCGTACGCATATGGGATTCCCTTCGCTTTTTTAAACGTGTCAGCAACGTATATTACTTTTCATAGCCGCAGTTTTGTCAATGACACAGATTAGTAAGTACGGGATATATTAATAAAGTGAAACTTACCGTCCGCCGCCACGGGGAGGACCATATGCATCTGGTCTGTCATATCCCTCGGCATAACTATAGCATGACAGAAAAAAAGAACATTGTTAGTCACATGAGAAGAAAAAAAAAAGAAAAAAAAAAAAAAGAAAAAGAAAAAGAAAAAAAAAAGAAAAAAAAAAAGAAAAAAAAAAAGAACACTTTACTTTTAAAAGAATATTATTAACTTTTGCTACTCACCCGCCAGCTACTGGTGGATATCCACCACTGGGCACGGCACTGCCAGGTCTTCTGCTAAACATATCAGCTTGTGGTCCTGGACCAGTGCTATAACTGGGTGCCCCTGTGCTGTAGTTAGGTCCAGTGCTCATTGGCCTGTTAAATGGAGGCATATCATTACCGGGAGGACCATCTCTCCTTTCGTAGGCCATCGTAGGTCCCTGATTTACCCCCCCAGGCCCACCCATCATATCCCCTGGCCCGCCCGGATAACCCCTGTTGTACATAATTTAATTGTTAACTGATTTTCACTCTATCCTGGGCGACAATACTTAATGATTTTGTATTATATTACATATATTTATTATACAATTATTAATTATATTGCTACATTACTAAGCGAGCAATCCTGTAATATATTGTTTAATTGTTTCAGATTGTTCTGCGCTTTACACATTTAAAAAAGCCTCTCAGGTTAGAATAAAAATAAAGTGTAACGATAACAGTTTAAAAAACAAATTTGCAAAATCTCTTTGTGAGCTCTGCGAATTTCGTTAAACTGCTGTTTTACCAATTATAAACGTATTTGTACCCACATTTTTATAGCAAATTTAATATATTAAAAATAAACTTAATAATTAAATTGTATCAAATTCTGAGATTTAAAAGCCAATTGTTTTTTAATAGTAAAACTTAAACTTAAGTTCTTAAAAATAGAAAAAGTTTAATTGTCTACACTGAAAATTGCATGAAATTTATACATAGCATAACAAAAAAGTTAACATTTCTCAGTGTTGACATTCAAACTTTATTATATTAAAAAATAATCTTCAATTTAAATAAAAAAAAGATTTTCTCACATGTGTGTAATGAGCTGTTGTAATGGAAAAAATAGTAAAATAAAGTTATACAGTGTAATGTAGATGATTATGAAACTTACTGTGTCTCCTATAATAAATGCTAAATATAATTTTTTTTATGTAATTATTTTTAATAATCAAATACAAATTCTATAATTTTCTGAAATCTGCATTTATTAATGGAGATCTCAGCATGCGTAAATTATCGAAATAATCTACATTTCACTGCATTTGAATTAGTTCTAAATTTAATTAAATCTAAGTTATATTATAAAAAATTGAATATAACAAATTTAATAAAATTGATATCGTATGTAATAAATTTCTCATCAGTCAAAAATAATATTGCTGTAGATTTATGAGATTATGTATCAAAGATTTGATTAAATGTCATTTATTATTTTTTAATTAAACTTTTTAATTAAAAATGACTAATATTGCATTCTCTCGAATCAAAGTGAAGTAAGCATTTGCAACTTGTGTGAACTCGTTTTCCGATATATGTTACGAATATAAATAAAAAAAATGCCTTTTTTATATTTGTTGATGTAACTGCGTGCATCAACAGTGCATTTGCACATCCATTTTGATTTGAGATGATTAAAAATGCAACAGATTTAAAAATTATATATAATTATATATAATTATATATAATTTATATATAATTTTATATATAATTTTTTAGGAAAAAAGAAAAGATAATTAGCAGCTACATTACCAATGGCTTTCATCATATCCCACATCAGTGTACCCAGTTCCATACCCGGTAGTGGCAACAGCGCCACCACCGTTTCTCATCGGTCCAGCCGCACTTCGGTCATAATCATTTCTAGCTGTGTAATCGACCGTGCGACTGGCACCAAAATTATCAGTACGCCCGTAATCTACTGGGCCAGGTGCGCCACGATTGAAATCTCCGGCCATGCCGCCACCAACTACAAACAACATGATATTAAAATCCTGAATTACATCAACGTCTAGCGTTTGTTTCACTTGGAAAGTTTGTGCGTCTCTTGCTGTCTCATGCGTCTCACAGAAGTCTCAGTAACAGGAATTAAAGAATCAACAAATGGCTAAATATATTGAAAAAAATAATAGGTGAAAAAAATCATCAGAGATTAGAGAATTATAAATAATTAAACATTAGTTCTCATCTTAATGTACTTAATGTGCTTTTTAATTAGTTTACTATTTACTTTTTCTTATCTAGTTATCTTCTTCAATACAATGTAAAATACAAGCGACAGATTCAGACATTCTGAAAGAATGTCATCTTTCCAATGTTCAATTCAAATCAAGATTGTATTTGTCTATATTTATAATGTCCCGTGTAACGAGTTGAGAGCCACGAAATAACGTTCTTCCTCTAATTTATGCGACTATCGCACATCTGTGCGATATAGAACGCGGACATTATGGTTATAGTACAGGATCACATACTTTCAAAGCTGCACAAACGCCACTCACCATCGCGCAATTACCATAATCTGTCCTAGCACCGAAATCGGCGCGACCGTAGTCAGCCGTTCGTCCGTAGTCCGCCGCACCGGTCGGCCCATATCCTCCCACGGTGCCGGCAGCCGGTCCGTATCCGCCACCCATACCTGGCGCCGTTGAGGTGTAACCCATCGCCGCGCCGCCCACGTTCTGACCGTAAGCCCCGCGGTCGGCGTAGCCGGCACCGAAGTCCGCTCCACGGCCGCTAAAGTCGCCAGCCCCGCGATTGTAATCGGTGTACCCAGTCGCGACGCCACCTGCAGCAGATCCATCGTAACCAACGAGTTGGATCGGAAGAACTGCAAAGCACGCCGAGATATGGAATTGATTTTTAAGTATACATTATGTGTTACGTCATTTTTATTCCAACATACTATTTTCTCAAATGCCTACCGCAACGAAATGTCGCACAGAATGTGGCGTAGAAGTCGCTAGGCTGTTTAAGCGAGGCGAATCCCCTACTTTTAATGCTTGTTAGTGCAGAGAATTAGGAGAAAGCAAAAAAGAAAAAAAAATAACGAGAGATAAATGAAAAATATTAGAAAAATATTAAGTATTAAAGTCATATTAAGTGTGGCATAAACATATGTACAGGGCAAAGTATATGCTTGAGGTAAATTAAATGAGAAAATAGTCTTGTCGGAATGTACAATATTGAGGTGCAAACAATACCAACCTCTTCTATCATTGTATGGTCCAGGACGAGCGTCTCTACCACCGTCTCGTCCCCCTCTACCACCTCTCATTGGTCCACCTCTTCTGTCATCTCGGCGTCCTCCTCCGCCCCCACGTGATTTGCCGGTCGACTGTTCCACGTTGATCGTCGCCCCCTTGAAGTTGGAATTGTGAAGTGCCTTAATCGCCGCCGCTGCATCCTCCTCCCGTGCCATGTGAACGAAGCCATATCGATTCATTACGTCGCATTCGGTTACCTCACCGAAACGCAAGAATAATTGCCGTAATTCATCATTGCGACAATTTTCTGGCAATCGGCCGACAAATATTTTTGTTTTTCTCTGCAAAACATAAATCACATATATGTTATTATTACATTGTACAGATTGCGATATATAATAGATAAAATAAAACTAATAAAAATACTAGATTTGTATCTCAGAAGTCGACCATACGTCCTTTAAAAAAAGTATGGTGTCTGTTCGAGACTTGCTTACTCTTGCTCAGTTGTGTTTAAATATAATTTTACAAAATGTATAAAATTACAATAATGTAAAATACACTGAGCATTTTATTGCATTGTTGTAATAAGTTAAGATCTCAGTTCTAATCTTTTATATCTCAACAAGATATTCATTTAATATTTTTTTATAATATACAGACTAATTAATTAGAAGAATACATATTCGTATAATCTTACCGGTTGATTGGATGACACCATCTTCTGGAACAAACATCCACTAGGTTAATAACTTAATAAGATATATTATATGAGATAATTTAATTTTCATATTTAAATTTCTACAGATATCCTTCTTTTAGATCAAATAATTCTTTTGCGTAATTTGATACGTGCAAAAAAGTTTTGCGTAATTTGATACGTGCAGAAAAGTGTAGAAATCTAGCATACAAATTTATCTTATTATCTCTGATTATTATTTTATTATTTATAAACCGAGAATGTTTCTTTATTTTTCGCATTACATAATTGTCTCGTTTGATATTAATATAATAATTATAACTTTATAAAAACAAGTATTTTCAAAATATGTTTATTTGAGCACAAGGTTGAAAAAATTATCTTTGAAAAGTAACTAGTTATTCAAGAAGTAGTGAATCATTGCAATTATTTTTTCACTAAATCTTTAAGATCTATTTTTAAAATCATTTGTGATACAAATCTTATACAATTAATAATACTGATAATATTGATAATATTAATAAATATTGATTGCTGAAGATGCGTTAACATTTTCATCAGTGTAGTTTCGTGATAATAAATATTACTAAATATATATATATATATATTTATATATTGTTTATTTTTTGAGAGCTTTAATATTTTTTATTATTTTCCTGGATTATATAATGTACATAAAACTGAGCTGAAATATTGTTAATAATACTGATCATAAAATTATAAAAATATCAATACATATCATATTATCAATTGATACAATGTTAGTATGTAATTAGTATTAAAAAAAAAGTATATATACATATGTGTATAGCATCGTTATCAATTCCTTGAGGAAAAGTAATGCTTTATACAAAGGCGATGTAACGCCTAAATTTATTATAGGTCCATTTCTACCAATGTAGAAATTTAATTTTAATTTCAGTTTAATTTATTTTTTATTTCTTTAGTTCTAAAAATTAGAAAAAGATATAGGGTAAACTAAACCGGGAATAAAATTAATAAAAGATTAGAAAAAAATGAACATTAGTCTTATGCGAACCTGATGCGACGCGCATATAACATAAAGGATCCCGCCTAAAAGCAGGCGGCCTCGCCACCCCTTTCCTCGCCCAACCCATCATCTTATTTTATCGTTGGTTCGATTCTCGAATTACGATATTCCAAATCCAAATGGTTTTCTTTCCTTTTTTTTCGTACTATACGAATAACTTGCGCGATATTTCGAATGAGATATCGAAAGCAAATAAGAGAAAAAAATCGAAAAAAAAAAAAACGTCACGGCGTGACGCGAGAAAACGAGGGAACAGAGGAAAGAGCAGATGGCCGAAATGGCGGTCGAAGACAAGACGAGTCTACTCTGAAAAAAAGAAAGTATTGCCAACCATTGCCTATTGGGAGAAGTCAGCGATCACGATCGCTCGCGTCGCCCACGACGCCGATCATTCAATTTATTGATTGATTTGACAGGCTTTACACGGGCGGGCAAAGAGTAAACAGGCGACGCGGTTGTGTCGGTTTGCCCCACGGAGGGAACGAGAGGGGGAGGAGGAGTGATTGAGAGCGAGAGTTTACAGAATGATATTACCGTTCCAGCCGCCGATGTCTCCGAGGTAGCGTGGTAACCGACAGACGTATCCATCGATGATGCAGGGGTGGAAAATCGAGCAGAACCGAAGAAACTGAAATCGACGTACAAGCAGTTCCGACGTACACGCGATCGTTATCACTGAGCCTCGCTCACCGAATTAGTCGTAGTAGTTCAGTGAGTCACGTTAAAAAAAAAATGGCACGTACGTACGCACACAACGAATCACCGACGCCGATGCTCTGACTCGCGTTCGTTGCGCGAGGACAGTGCTGCCAACTGTGCGACGCGTTCCTTTCCTCCCGTTTCCGCTTCGGTGAGGTTCTCTTAGGAGAAAATGTTCCCATGTCCCATTTTGTGGCTCCTGATTGGTCTTTTGGAATGGTTGCGTTTAGCGAGTTCAATAATTGCACAATAATTTAGTAATCTGTTAATGTAATTGATAAACTTAGAAATTCAAGGCACTAATTAGACGTCATTTTGCTTTAACGAAACTTAAATATATGTCTGCAATTATTTATTTAGAAAAAACGATAAAAACAAATATGTGTTTAAGATCTGGTTGTACCAACGTTATTTTAACTTTAAGCGAGACAAACAGATATCTATCTTTAATTTTCTTTCTAAATAAATAAAGACAAATATATGTAAGTCTCGACCTTATATTGGAACTTTAATGTTCTTAAGTTTTGTGTCCACGATGCTAGAAATTGGTGCCAAGATCTCGGATGAAAAGAGAATTGACCATTCACATTGGTTAATTGGCCAAATTATTCAAACGCAATTAGTCAATTCTTTTTCCATCCGAAATCTCGGACTGATTTCTAGCATCGTGAATACAAAATTACATATCAAAAAACAAGACAGTGATTGGCTATCATGTTGCCATGTTGCCGCGTCCTATGTGTAGCCTTAAGATTCATTTTAGGCCCTGGCTGTGCTCGGATTGGTCTATAACGCTGTAGCGTTTTAAAGCGATGTCTACAATGAGACTTTAAGACGTAAGACTTAAGAAGTTGACCAATCACAATCATCAGTTATTCTTCTATAAATCGATTATGATTGGCCAATTTTTTAAGTTTATGTTTAAAGTCTCATTGTAGAAATTGATCAATTATAATCAAATATGAAAAGAATAATCGATTATGATTGATCAATTTCTTACGGCTTAAAGATTAAATACTTATTGTGGACCGACACTACAATAGGATATTGTACGTATTTAATCTTTAAGCCGTAAGAAATTGACCTATTAGTTATTTAATCTTTAAGTCGTAAGAAATTGACCAATCATAGTCGATTATTCTTTTCACATTCGATTATGATTGATCAATTTCTTACTTCTTAAAGCTTAAATCACTTATTGTGGACCGATACTTAGCGAAGTATATCTTAAGCCAGCGGCACTCTTTTTAGAGTAAAGATATAAAAAAAATATACCAATTGAAGACAAGAGCTCAATAAGCACGCAGTTAGCAAACCAGCAGGAAAAAATCATTGTGTACCGCTGGCTTTATTAGATCTGTTTTTAACTGAACTTAAGCCGGCAGCACACGGTGCTTTTTTGCACCGGCTGCTAGATTCTTGCTAAATTAGGCTGGTTACACACAGGACACGGCAAAACGGTAACGCGGCAACGCGGTAGTCAATCATTATCTTGTTTTCTGATATAACTTTATTATATATATAGTATTTTTTTAATTAATATTCATAAAATTCTTTCTGATTGGTTAATCAAACGCTTCCAAGCGTTTGTAGCATCAAATGCATTTACAATCGTAAGAATATACTTGTGTGATGGTGTGTGTGTGTGTGTGTGTGTGTGTGTGTGTGTGCGCGCGCGCGCGCGCATAGTAAGCATTTTGTAAAATTGATGATTTATCGTATTCAATAAAGTGATTAAATTTATAAGTTTAAAATTAAATAAAAGAATTCCACTTAACTGATAATGAACTTTATATATAATATAATCTGTATATCTATATAATATCATATAAATATAATCTGAAATAGGAAACATATTTTATTTGCAGAACGAATATAGCTTGGTATCAAACTTCATCTCGAACAAAATCTTAGTTTTTATGATAATGAAAACGCGAGAACTTTAACGGGAATAGATATAGTATATTAACAGGAAAAATGTAATATCAATAGATATTTTTTCTATAATAATAAATATAAAGAAAAACTTAAACAGTAAGAATATTTTATTAGATCGATTTTACAATGTTATAATCTGTTTTAAAAATTTTATTTTGATGGGTCCTTTGGATGGATTTGTTTTTGATTGTATTTTATCAGGATTGAACGTCACATTGTATTCAGGTATGCCGTTTCTGATTTTTTCTAGAAACCTATAAAAATTTAATTACAATGTAAATTTTTATATTTTATATTTTATATTTTATCTATATGTGTACAATAAGCAACACACCGAACTCTTTACTCGGTGAAATGCGCGGTTGCTGATGACTGGAGAAAGCGACGCGTGATACGGACAGCGTTCATGATACCGTGTGACCGATTCGGTGTGTGCTCACTGTCATGTTACACATATGTTCACATGCAATTTAATATGTGTATGCACATACATGGCGCGCGCGGGCATACATACCACACACACACTCACTCATTCACTCACTCACCACACACACACACACACACACACACACACACACACACGCGCGCGCGCGCGTCTACATGTGTGCGTATGTCAGTGAATGTGTTTGCGCGCGCAAGCATGTATATATAAGCAATTATAAGATTATCATATTACATTTTTGCATAATGATCACTCTCAGTAATATATATGATATCGTCAACATATATGCGCAAAAGTCCATTGTTGGCATATTCAGCAAACTTTTCATTGATCATGTGTTGATAATATATATCAGATAAAATTGATGATATTCGTATACCTTGTGGCACACCACGCCTTATCGAATATACTTGATTATTAAACTTAACCTACAATAAACATATTTAATAATTAAAATGTTAACTTCATGTATATATTTGTTTTACCTTTTGCTGATATATTAATTTGTATAGTTTATTCATCAAAATTTTTGTTCGAACTAATTTGGGCTTTTTTATTTGCATTGGGATGACAACTGATTTCATAAAATTAAGAGATGGAAGAGATACAAATCGCACTGTGTTTTTATTTATTTTGTTTCCTTTAGTTTTTAAAATAAAAGTTCGTATTGGGAGATACTCCTCTAACTGTTTGCAACACATATTAATAATATTATATAACTTTTCTGAAATAAAATAAAATATAATAAATAATGTATATGTTTATCGATGTTTGTTAAAAGTGTATTAAATTAGTAATAAATTAGTAATATTAGAAATAATTCTACCTTGTAGTATTGAACCAAATGCATCTTGAATGTCACAAGAAATAAAATATAACTGATTATTAGTTGAACTTATTGAACTTTTAAAGGCATTAATATCATTTATGCAACCTTTTACAGTTGGGATTCCATTTTTATTAAAATATGTGACGTATAATTGTTGCAGGAATCTTAAAATAACCTCAGTTTCAAATTCTTTTTTCGAATTATATCTAAAATTGCATATAATATATATATATATATATATATATATATATATATAGAATATGTGACATATATATGTGTATGTGCGTGTGCGCATGCAATACACACGCATACATGTTACTTATTTATTATTTATATTTTTTTATAGTATAAATAACAAAAATATTTCTTAAATTAAATCCATTTATATACCTTGTTATAAATAAAGCTCTTAAATTAGAAGAACTTGAAATTAATGTATATGTCCCAATATTACGTTTCTTATCTAATTTTATCCATGGTACATGACTCTTTTCTTTTTCTTCTATAAATTTTATTAAAATTTTGCACCACTCATCTTTAGAAATAAAAATCCACTTTTTTTTACATGCTGTCAAAACCACATATTTATGTAAAATTTTAATAATATATTGTTTAAGAAACCAATGTAATAGCTTCAATATAATTATCACTTTTCCATCATTATTATCGATTGAATGCAACCATTTAATTTTGAAAATCTAAAAAAATTACAAAAATTATAAAAAATATTGCATTAATAGTCAACAAGATTGAAACTCTGTTTGCTAATGTTAATAGAACGTACATCCAATTGCTTTACAAATTTTTGTATGTTTAATGATGCTGCAGTGGCTTTTGTTGGTCTCAATTTTCTTTTGAAAGCATTTGATATTGATACTTTTTCTGGAACTGTTTTTAAAAGACTATATATCATCTTCTTTATAACTTTTATATTTCTTAGGGTGCCAAACAATTGTAAAGGAACATTTTTATACAATATCAAACTAAAGAAGGATAGCAACAAACGGGGATGAATTTGATTTTTTTGTAATCCTTTTCTTGCATATTTTTTGCTCCTTTCTGCTATTATGTGTTTTAAGTTATCAAAATAGTTAAATCTATTATGTCTGTTCTTGAACAATTCCAATATTGGTGACAGTTCAAGCCTAACTTTATCTAAATTAAGAAATACATTTTCAGAATTATTCCCAATATATGTACTTAGAATTTTGTGACATATATCTCGTCCTTTATTTTTATTCTCCAAGATATGATATTTTGAAATTTTTGCCATAGTACGAGTAGTTTTTCTTATTCGACATCTAGATGCAAATAATTTAATTATGGTATTTGTTTTAAATAGAATGGGATAAAGATCTTTTGCGTCTGTCTTTGAACATTGCACATTTTCAGATGATAGCTTTTTCGTAGTACACAAAGTTTGTCTAAACAAAATATATAAGAAAAAATTTCAAAGATTTTAATTAGTACTATAAAGCTATTTTTAAAAAGAGAGGAAAATAATATATTCAAAAAGAAAACAAATATTATAAAATAGTAGAAACCTGTTAATTGTAGAATTCATTTTTATTAGAAACTTTAATAATCGTTTTAGCCTTGTGTCTCTTCTCCCTGTATTCCCCTAAATTCTTATAAAGATAAATCTTAAGATGTTTCTTCTTCTTTTTGCATTAAATATCAGTTGATGACAGAACTGAATTTTAAACCGCCAGGAAAAAAGATACTTGATACTTGATACTCCTCGAAAATGGCCACGACTTCCAAAACGGCGCCAACACGGGCCATGTGGTAGGCTGATATCCAAACAGGTCTCCACGAGCGATCATGGCGAATGGGGAAAAAAATTATTGATTGATTAAGCCGCAAGATGGCTCTGCTTAGGGGGGGGAGGGATTCTTTCTCGGGAGAATTAAAAAAGATTACAGAGATAGATTAGAGCTTTGATTATACTATATAAGTATAAGTATGAACTGTTAATCTCCACTTTTTCCATATTAAAAGCATATGTCTGTTGTCACCAACAATTGGATCGAGATACTTCGAGATTTAGAGTGCGTTCCTTTATTCACTTCGAGTGCTCATGCTATGACATAATGGAAGTGTACTGCGGCTATCGTTTCGATTTAGTTTCGTGCGCTTTCTAACTGCTTCAAGATTATAAAGCGGAACGCAATTGCAGTATGTTTTCTGAAGCTCCAACTGAAATAATGGTTGGCACATAATCATGACATTTCTATCGTAAAGACACGTGTAAAATGTGATTGGATAATTTTCCTTATGCATATAGTTATGCTGCTATTCAAGTTTGTCTTTAGAGTGCGTTCCTTAAGGGTGCCGTCACATACAGCGTAACTTGTGTAACGTAATCTGCGTATTCTAATATTTTACTAAAACACGTTACGCCATTCTGAAAGCCTTCTTTCAGGCTGGTTCTTCATGCAGCGTAACTTGCATAAGCGTAAACTGCATCATCAATGCATTCAATCAAATTGTCTCAGCTACTCTATACAATTCCATTTAGACTCCTATTAGACAATTTGATTGGTTGAGGCAATTTACGCTTACGCAAGTTACGCCGTACGGGGAACCTTAAGATTGGTTAAAGCTGTTCTACAATGCGCGTGTGTCGGTGTCATCGTCGTGGACCATAAGAATGGGCCAATCACAATCAAGTATTCTCCCACATTCGTCTGTGATTGGTCAATTCTTGTGGCTTGCGGCTTGCGACACACGACGCATTGTAAAACAGGCGTTACGGCTTACGACTCATCCACTACTGCTACTGCCTATTGTAAACCCTGGAGAAGAGAATATTTTAATCTAAAGCTGCATCTTGATTGGTTTTCAAAATGAGCCAGCACAAGAAACGCAAGAAAAATAGCACCGGATCTATCACAAAAATCCAACAGACCAGCTATCAGCATAGCCAGCAGGCTATATAATTTCCAGCATAGTAGCCAGTACAATAGCCAGCACAGGAGTACGCAAATAATCCAGCAACCAAAAAAAGCACCGTGTGGCTTAACATCCGAAGCGCATGCGCGAGGAAGAGAGTGTGTGCGCATGCTTAATTCGTATTGCATGTATGTATACACGCGTGCGTGGTGCGTGTATTCCTCAGGAATGTAGGTGCATCGCGGTGCGTCACGCGTTGTAGAATTGATACACGCTTGATTTTTCGAAAAATGAAGAGATCACCATTGAATAATGCTGCACCCGGTGGTCGGCCGTACAATGCGAGAAACACGCCGTATAATTGGAAGTCGCGCGAGAGCACGAATAGAGGTTACCAATCCGTAGAGGGTAACGCGGGTTATTCGCGTTTCTCCGTGAGCAACGGGCCGCAGTCTTGCCGTAGTGACGATTTCATCCCTCTCGACGTTAGCACGTCAATGACGCGACGTGATAAATGTAATATCGTTAATCGGTACAGCCCTGCCGGTGTCCGCGGTAACGCCAGTCCAGGTAGCTCCGGCTGGTATAACAATTACAGCAATAACTACCACTCTTTGCAAAGATCGAACTGCAATAACCGGTACTCTGGCTACAAACATTCCCTCAAACAATTTCATGGGCAGAGGAAAAAGGCAAGTGTTTGATGGACCAGCGAGATTGTACTTAATTAGTATTAATGATTAATACAAATTACTTGATCTTTCTTTATATCTTCTTTATAGGGTTATAGAGGAATGCATCAGCAAATAAATGTATTGGCATATGTAGATATGAATTCTTTCTTGGAAGATCCTTGGAAAGATCTAGTCAAAAAATTAGATGATTTAAGAGATTCAAGCAAAAGTGAAAAGCCTGAGACTGATTCTTTATCTAATTTGAAACTGACCGATGGCGATTTGATAGAAAAATCTGAAAGCATACTTCTGAAGGATGCAAACCTGAATGATTCGCAATGTAATCAAGGATGTGAAAATGAATATTCTGTAGATTCAAGCTTTGCAACTCAGAGTATTAATCTTAGTCAGATATCGGAAACCAATAGTTCAATGAAATCAGAGACTGACAATGATGTCTGTTCTAGCCAAGATTTGTTGGATAAAAGCGTGTACAGTGTCAATGACACTTGTGAAGCCTTACAAGAAAAGAGTAACACTTATTTGAATATATCATTAAGAAATACTGAGCAAGAGACTGTATAACAATAATGAAGAAAATTAATCATGTTAAATGAAATACGTTGCAGTATGCAAGAGTACACATGAGTACATTGTATATAAAATCTTATAATTTTGTATATAAATATTGTATAGCATTATAGAATTGAATGTAAAGACACCTTAATACAGATTCTTTTTTTGAGAGTCTATTAACAATTGTATTGTATGATACAAGGTTTTATGATAACATATTAACATCTGCAGATTTATATATTTTCACAATCGTTTAGCTGTGAAAAATGTATAGAATTTAGTTATATGTGCAATTTTGTAATACATATTGAATTTAAGTATATAAAACATGAAAAAAAAGTAAACATATTAAGGAAATGTCAATTTCTTGTTAGTACATAATTCATGATTTAATGAAATTATGAGTATATATAAAATCACATTTTAGACCATGTACTTAAGGAATTATTTTTTAAGTTGTAAATATTCTAAATGTATTTAAAATTTCAATTTTGACATTCAAGCATAATTAGGCAATACAATATTAACAATTCAATACATTTTTAATACGTGTAAGTGCGCATTGGTTCTATTTTCTTACTGTTATTTTAATGTCTTTAAAAATATCACACATATGAAGCTCTAATATAAAGTTTTCTCAAAATCATTGATAGATAAATAGATAGATAAATACAATTGAAAAGAAATCCTGAAATCTCTTCTTCTTTATGTATTTTGCTTTGTGTAGTTTATTTTTGATAAAATCTAATTAACGCATTATCAGCATTTTTATTGAGATGCAATTATATATATCTACATTACAAAATTATAAAAACAGTGATGTAACAAAATATGGTTTTTTATGATATCGCATTATATAAATAAAGTTCTGTTATAAAAAAGTTATGTTCGGCGAAGAATATGGAAGCTTTTCGTTGCTAAGAAAAATAAGCTTTTCCGAAAGCTTATTTTTCTTAGCAACGATATCAAGAGATGGTACTGATTTTCAAAGAACTTTATACAGATGATTTCATGAGAGGCTTTTCGGAGAGGTGAAATGAATATAAATAAAACTGGTAAATAAAACTGGTAATATACATATAAATTATGTTTATTTTTCTGAAAAAAAACCGACTTTAAATTCTAGATGAATAGAATTAATAAAATCTAATAAGAATTTTACTTTAAATTATGTTCGGCAATTAAATTGCAAAATGAAAAATTGAGACGAACATCACTTGATATCTTCGGAATAATTCATTTTATATTTATTTTATATTCTTCCAATTTCTTCCTGTCTATATTTTTCTGAAATATCTATTACATAAAATTCAACGAATTCAAATGAATATTATATATAAATCTAATGTTGATTGGCAATAATCCATCAAAAATATGGTGGAAGTTATTTCAATAAAAGTGTCGTTACGTATACCGAGAATAATTCTGTTGTGTGCTGTGAACGGGGCGGCAATATTAGAATTGCATTAGATTTTTCATATTTGAGTATGTTATAACAATGTCCTATATTGCTTGTGGGAGTGTAAGCCCTTGGAAATGTGTCTAGATCGTTCCATTCTAATTTCGCCCATGAAAGTTGCGGACGCTGATGCAATTTGGTCTTTGACTCTAACTGCAATGTTATAAAAAGATATCAATGATCCATGTCCCTTCCCATTTATAAAATGTTTCTATCTATAAAAAAGACAAGCCTTACGCAAGACTGCATGATGGGGAATTGATAGGAAAAGTTGCAGCGCAGTTCGTTCAAAAATGGTAGAAGCAATACATGCGCGATGATGGCTATGACTGATGGACTTGCCGACATGCAAAAGAAATATTTATCTTCGTTCTCGAACGTACTTTTTGCTAATGCGGTCGATTTTCCTGGTTTTATATTCACGCGATCTGAAAAAAGAAACAATGTTCCAAAAGATGCATCTTGCAGCACATTATATGATTATGATAATTGAAGTAAAAAGAAATACCGAAATACATATTAGCTTTAAAATGTCCCTTTAAAACAGGTTTCACTATATCTTTGTTGTTCGTACCGCCTAATATTACAAGTACCTTCACTTCTTTTATCGCTCTCTGAATGTTTGATATTAAGCTACTTGCATTACTGTGAGAACATTCGTCAGATTTATTAAATTAATTAAGAATAATAATAACAACTAAATATTTCTAATTTAAACCAGGTATTACAGTATACGTGTTATAATAAATTTTGATGCACTTACTTATAAGGCGAAATTCCGTAGTCTACAGGATTGAAATCATGTTCCTTTAATAATGACATTAACATTCTCCTATTACCATCATAGACGTATTTTGATTTTAAAGGGCAGGTGTCAGGTTCTTCCAATTCATTTCCGACGGATAATATACCTACGGATGGAACTTTAAAAACTATAACTTTTTCACGTCCACATAATGCCAAAATACTCATCGCTGCTGGTCCGATACGAGTGCATTCCTGTAGAACGTGCATTCCTTCCTTTATGTCATAGCCCACAGGTCTTTGAAAATACGAATAAATAAATTATTTTGTGACAAAGCCTATTTTGGAAAGTGTCCCATACAGAATATTCTGACAATATTGCATTATAATGTTGTTGCAATGTTGCAAAAATATTTTGTTGTATGGAACATTAAAAGATATCAAGCTGTTTTTATGTACTTAATATTATCATTTTCTTGCGGAGTGATTAAGATTTCGATATCAAATTTTTTTTCACAATCATCAATATTTCTACCATTGTTTTCTTTATCACTATCATTATAGTCTACTTTTCTGACATCATTCAATGGTACGACCGCTGTTGCTCCTGCGATCGTGAAATAAAAGCAGTAATTAATTCTTTGCTGTAAATAAAGATTTAATTTCTAGTTACAATTGTCTTTACCTTCGGGAATAGGTGCTCCAGTTTTTATCCACATACATGTGCCAGATTGGATTACATTCGGATTTTCCTAGAAAAAGCGATGTGTTATGGAACTGTAGCTCGTTACATTAAAAATTTAATCTCAATTTACTTAATTCGCTTTTTATTTTTTTCAATTCTTAGAACTTAGAAAAAAATAAAAAGTAAGCTAAATCAAGACTGAACTACTTCAGAAATGAATATAATTCAATCGATAGAAATATCTACTCTTAAATTTTTGATTGCATAATTCGTTGCCTATTTTCTTATCTTTCTTATCATACTTCAGACAAATTGCAGAAAAATTGATCCACGCGAGTATAGATCTTTGGATAAATACTGTCAAGTCATTTAAATTAATCGCATTTTGGTCATTATTCCTACCTCCGAATCTTTTCTCAGTATTTTCCTTATACCCCGCCCGTCACTGGCTAATACCGCATATCCATGTTTAGCGGCAGTTGTGAATGCCGGCACATTGTGTTCAGAATATATATCTTCAGCCAATATTCTACCATGGGCGTCACTTGCATTAACGATTTCCGTCAATGTTTTCTTATAGTTTTCGCGTATTACAGATTTTATTATGTCCAATGCATCTGCTAGCGAATTTATCTCGTCGGTGTTACAGTCTGAATTCTTTTCTGTAAAATCCGCAGCCTTGTTGATTTTTGTCTGTAAACAATGTTTTTAATTATAAATTCGTATATCATTGCAGACTTTTTCGGAATTGTTATTGCGTGAAAGATATTTTACCATCTTGTAGGATACGTGCATTGAAGAGGATGCATTATTATTATCAATCCTATTATCATTATTATCACCATTATTATTATCATTATTAGAGTTATCATCATTATCATCATTATCATTATTAGAATTATCATCATTATCATCATTATTATTATCATTATTAGAGTTATCATCATTATCATCATTATTACTATCATTATTAGAGTTATCATCATTATCATCACTATTCTGTTCCTTTTTCTTCCTCTTATTACTATTATCACTATTATCATCGCTCATTTCATAATAATCCGTGACCAGGAACATTATTATTATTTGCCTTATAAGATATATATTTTTCGTAAGAAATAAGTTTATAGTTTCATCAAGACCGGAAAAATTGATGATAAGCGTCCTTTTTCGTATTCCGCACGCGGATCTGAAAATATATATTAATATTTTTAAAATTGTAGTCTACAGGATAAACAAAAAATAAAGCTTTACCTATCAAATTTTTTTTTTAATTCCCCTTCTAGTTTTGACACAAGTGGCTTCAAATTCAAATCGTAGATAATTTTATCGATGACTTTATTAGTCGCCTTATATATTTTACGGTGTGTTTTTGCAGAATTTTCACCAATCAAGATAATAATATCAGCTTCTTTTTTATCGGTCGAAGAAATTAATATTTCCTATACATCATATAAATTATATAAATTTACACACACACACACACACACACACACACACACACACACACACACACACACACACATACACACACATACATATGTAAAAGAGGTATTTGAAATATTTATAGTGTTACCTTCAATGCTCTTTTAGAAGCATTTTGTATAAGTACATCGTAAATTACATCTATTTCGAGAGAGTTTAAAATGCATTTTATGCTGTGGACTTTATGCTTCATTAGCTCTTCATCAGTACCTACTATATAAATAATTAGAATAAAATTATTAAAATATTTTGTAGAATTATATAGAATAAATGTTATATAAGTTATGAAAAATCTGCTCAAATATGTGCGCGCATATATATATATGTGTGTGTGTGTGTGTGTGTGTGTGTGTGTGTGTGTGTGTGTGTGTGTGTGTGTGTGTGTGTATGTGTGTGCGGTTCATTTAATTTACACGATCATAAAACATTTTAGGTTTTATTAATATTTCTTTTTAAACTTATACCTTATATTAGAGGAACAAATGCATTGTACATACCAGCTACAATGATACATTTTGCAAACATTTCTATCTCTCTTGATCTTTGCCTCATGATTGCGGGACTTTTATCGTATATGTTTAATCTCAATCACCTCGCTTGCTAACTGACTCTGCTTTCTATTTATCTGATGAAATAATCAACAAAAGTGACTAAGAAACTGTTAACATTTCTTTCTCTTTTCAAAATATTTTGAATGTAAGATCTTGGGTGCGTTCGGAAAGCTCACTATTAGCGCTATTTAGCATTACTATTGTTCGGAGAGCTAATTGGTAGCGCTACCAAACACCATTGTTACGTCATATTGATAGCGTTTTGACGTCATAACTTCGCGCTCTCTTCCGAAGTGATGCATCAGTAGCATTTGAGTGCATCAATAGGGAGATGGTGCATCAGTAATGATGAAAAAAGAATCATATTTATGGTAATCTAAACACATTCCTGAATATTTTCAGGATGTCTTGGGCTGACACTTCTGAAGGATGCAAACCTGAATGATTCGCAATGTAATCAAGGATGAAAGTGAATATTCTGTAGATTTAAGTTTTGCAACTCAGAGTACTGATCTTAGTCAGATATCGTAGCCAGTAGTTCAATGAAGTCAGAGGCTACCGATGATGCCTGTTCTAGCCAAGATTTGTTGAATAAAAGCGTTAATGACAGTTCTGAAATCATACAAGGAAAGAATAACACTCATTTGAATACACCATTCAAAAGATATTGATCAAAAGAATATATAACAATAATGAAGAAAATTAATTATGTTAAATGAAATATATTGTATGCAAGAGTACATGATTATTGTATATAAAATCTTATAATCTTGTATAGAAATGTTATATATAAGTATAGTATTATAGAATTGAATGTACTGATACTTTTTACAGATACTACTTATTTTTTTGAGAGTATATTAATAATGCAATTATATTATGGTATGGTACAACATATGATATAGTATATTAATAATGCAATTATATTATGGTATGGTACAACATATGATATAACATATTAACATCATTTGCAGATTTATATATTTTCACAATTGTTTGGCTGTGGAAAATGTATAGGATTTAGGTATATGTGTAATTTTGTAGTACATTGAATTTAAGTGTGTAAAAACGTGGAAAAAAATAAACACATTAAGGAAATGCCAATTTCTCGTTGGTATTAAATAATACGAGAGCAAGTGCGTGCTGTGAACAGGGCGACAACATTAGAATTACATTAGATTCTTCATATTTGAGTATGTTATGACAATATTCCGAGAGCGAACGTGGTATAGCAGACAGCGCACTGGTCTACCTACTATGCTGGAGGTCCCGGATTCGATTCCCGGCGGAGAATGAAGAAATGCTTTTTTTCACGTTCGTGTCTCCTCTTCGGCGATATAGCAAACTGCTAAGAGTATCTTTGCCACGGAAACCTCTATCAATTAAGCCGTTCGGATTCGGCATAAAATTGTGTAGAATCTCGCCTGTGTACAATCGGCATGCGCACCACATGTATATGTAAGTGAGAGAGATTTTACCTGAACGGGACGGGTAATATCAGAATTGCATTAGATTTTTCATATTCAGTGTGTCATAACAATGTCCCACATTATTTGTGAGAGTTATTATTAGAAAAGTGTCTTTGTTGTCCCGTTCTAATTTCGCCCATAAAAGTTGTGGATGCTGATGCAATTTGATCGCTGACATTAACTGCAATGTTATAACAAGATATTGATAGGAAAAGTCGCAGCGTAGTCCGATCAGAAATGGCAGAAGTAATACATGCGCCATGATGGGTACGGTTGAAAAACTTGCCGACATGCAGAAGAAATATTTATCTTCGTTCTCGAACGTACTTTTTGCTAATGCGGTTGATTTTATTGGTTTTATATTCACGTGATCTGAAAAAAGAAACAATATTCCAAGAGATGGAACCAACTTGCAGCACATTATATGATTATGATAATTGAAGTAAAAAGAAATATCAAAATACATATTAGCTTTAAAATGTCCCTTTAAAACAGGCTGCGCTATATCTTGGTTATTCGTACCGCCTAATATTATAAGTATCTTCACTTCTTTTATTGCTCTCTGAATGTTTGATACTAAGCTGTTTGCATTGCGAGAACATTCGTCAGAAATTATTAAATTAATTAAGAATAATAACTAAATATTTCTAATTCAAATCAGGTATTACAGCGGTATACGTGTTATAATCAATTTCGGTGCACTTATTTATAAGGTGAAATTCCGTAGTCCACAAGATTGAAATCGTGTTCCTTCAATAATGAGATTAACATTCTCCTGAACTAATGACAAGCATCCCTTTTCGTATTCCGCACGCGGATCTGAAAATATATATTGATATTTTTAAAATTGTAGTCTACAGGATAAAAAAAATAATGCTTTTCCTGTCAAATTCTTTTTTTAATTTCCCTTCTAGTTTTAACACAAGTGTCTTCAAATTCAATCCCAGATAATTTTATCGATGACTTTGTTAATCCTTATATATTTACGGAGTGTTTTTGTAGAATTTTCAGTAATTAAGATAAAAATATCAGCTTCTTTTTTATCGATCAAAAAAATTAATATTTTCTATACATCATATAAATTATATAAATTTACACACACACACACACACACACACACACACACACACACACACAAGTATGTAAAAAAGATATTTGAAATATCTATAGTGTTACTTTCAATGTTTAGAAGTAATTTGTATAAGTAAACTATGCCTACTTCGAGAGAGTTTAAATTGTATTATGCTTGTCTTATGCTGTGGATTTAACGCTTCATTAGCGTCTAGTATATAAATAATTAGAATAAAATTATTAGTAAATACTATTGCTGCTAATTTGGCTCCGTGAAGAGTTGGTAGCGTTAGCGTAGCGATATCACGGTAGCAAGCTCCCCGAACGCACCTTTTGTATCAATACTATTTTAAACACGTAAATCTCGTCGCTCACGACTCACTAACAATTAATTCGGTCGTGAGTAGAGTTTGCAGAAGAATCTTTATTTTCAAGAAATGAAGCGATAAATTAGATTTATAATGATAACAATGCCATGCATTTTTTGCTTATTGTATAGCATAACGTGAACTTACGTAAGGGTTGGAGTACGTTGACAGTGAAACTTTCATATTTGCAAAGCTTTTTTAATTTTAATTTTAATTATCATAAATCAAATTGGATGTGTGAGATAGAGTTTATTCGATAAAATGATTAATCTCATTTTAGGTTATCTACAAAAAGGATCGGTTATAAAATTTTTTGTAATGTAAATTTGTAAATCATCGTAAATGTAAATCAAAGATTCCCGCTTTTCGTTATATATTCTACCCTTCATCGCTCACTTTTCATCCTATCAACGTTGAAATCGCACACTCACACTTTTAATTACAACAGTTAATCGCTTGAAAAAATATATTTTAATCCTTAACCAGCACAATGAATTCTTAAATAAGCATTCTAGAAGTAACTTTTATAGTTACAATTAATTACAACAGCAGCAACAAGTTACAGATATATAATATCACTGAAAATGTTGCTTAGTTAAGCGAATTATTATTAGCGGATTATTACAATCTCTCGTCAAATTACTTATTCAACTTTGTTCTATTTTATTTAATTTAAAAATACATAGTTACATTTTTCGACGTTTTTCAAATTCTCGTATTCGTCATATCAGGTATTGTAAAAAAATCTAATCGATTAAATTATATTAACAAGATAAATAATTATATTCCCTGTTTCTTTTCTCTGTTTCTTTTCCCTATTTATTTATGGCATTAAAATAAATAACGTATTTTGAACTACGTAAATACAATTTATTCTCTAACAGTCACGCTTTTATGCAAAACTTGAACTTGATCAATTTAGGAGTCCAATATTAGGGAATCAAGGATTAATTATCCATGACCTCGCCATATCAGATGCATGACTTCATATTGATTAAGGATTAACGATTTATATGTATAAATTATGTCATTTGTTTTTCTGAAAAAAAATTTAATCGACTTTAAATTCCAGATGAGTAGAATTAATCCAATAAGAATTTTATTTCAAATTATATTCGGCAGTTGCAAAATGTAAAGTTTGAAAAATTGAGACGAATCACTTGATATCTTCGCTTCGGAATAATTCATTTTATATTTATTTTATTTATATTTATTTTAATTATTTTATTTTTTATATTCTTCCAATTTTTCCTGTCTATATTTTTATAAAATATCTATTATATAAAATTCAACGAATTCAAATGAATATATTATATATAAATCTTATGTTGCAATCCGATCAAAAATATGGTGGAAATTATTTCAATGATAGTGCCTTTATGAATGCCGAGAATAATTTTATTGCGTACTGTGAACGACACGGCAATATTAGAATTGCATTAGATTTTTCATATTTGAGTATGTTATAACAATGTCCCAAATGGTTTGTGGGAGTGTAAGCCCTTGGAAAAGTATTATCGTCGTTCCATTCTAATTTCGCCCATGAAAGTTGCGGACGCTGATGCAATTTGATCTCTGAGTCTAACTGCAATGTTAAAAAAAGATATCAATGATCCATGTCCCTTCCCATTTATAAAATGTTTCCATCTATAAAAAAGACAAGCCTTACGCAAGACAGTATGACGGGATATTGATGGGAAAAGTCGCAGCGTAATCCGATCAGAAATGGTAGAAGTAATACATGCGCCATGATGGGTACGGTTGAAAAACTTGCCGACATGCAGAAGAAATATTTATCTTCGTTCTCGAACGTACTTTTTGCTAATGCGGTTGATTTTCCTGGTTTTATATTCACGCGATCTGAAAAAAGAAACAATGTTTCAAGAGATGCATCTTGCAGCACATTATATGATTATGATAATTGAAGTAAAAAGAAATACCGAAATACATATTAGCTTTAAAATGTCCCTTTAAAACAGGCTTCACTATATCTTCGTTGTTCGTACCGCCTAATATTACGAGTATCTTCACTTCTTTTATCGCTCTCTGAATGTTTGATATTAAGCTACTTGCACTGTGAGAACATTCGTCAGATTATTAAATTAATTGAGAATAATAATAACTAAATATTTCTAATTTAAACCAGATATACGTATTATAATCAATTTCGGTGCACTTACTTATAAGGCGAAATTCCGTAATCCACAGGATTGAAATCGTGTTCCTTTAATAATGACATTAACATTCTCCTATTACCATCGTAGACGCATTTTGATTTTAAAGGGCGGGTATCAGGTTCTTCCAATTCATCTCCGACGGATAGTATACCTACGGATAAAACTTTAAAAACTATAACTTTTTCACGTCCACATAATGTCAAAATACTCATTGCTGCTGGTCCGATACGAGTGCATTTCTGTAGAACGTGCATTCCTTCCTTTATGTCATAGCCTACAGGTCTTTGAAAATACGAATAAATAAATTATTTTGTGACAAAGCCTACTTTGGTGGAAGTGTTCCATTACAGAATATTCCGACAATATTGCATTATAATGTTGTTGCAATGTTGCAAAAATATTTTGTTGTATGGAACATTAAAAAATATCAGGCTGTTTTTATATACTTAATATTATCATTTTCTTGCGGAGTGATTAAGATCTCGATGTCAAATTTTTTTTCACAGTCATCAATATTTCTACCAATTTTTTCTTTATTATTATCATTGCAGTCTACTTTTCTGACATCCTTCAATGATACGACCGCTGTTGCTCCTGCGATCGTGAAATAAAAATAGTAATTAATTCTTTGCTGTAATTAAAGATATAATTTGTAATTATAATTGTCTTTACCATCGGGAATACGTGCTCCAGTTTTTACCATCATACACGTGCCAGATCGGAGTACATTCGGATTTTCCTAGAAAAAGCGATGTGTTATGGAACTGTAGCTCGTTACATTAAAAATTTAATCTCAATTTACTTAATTCGCTTTTTATTTTTTTCAATTCTTAGAACTTAGAAAAAAATAAAAAGTAAACTAAATCAAGACTGAGCTTCTTCAGCAATAAATATAATTCAATCGATAGAAATATACTGTTAAATTTTTAATTGCATAATTCGTTGTCTATTTTCTTATCTTTCTTATCTTTCATTTCAGACAATGTAGAAAAATTGATCCACGCGAGGGGATCTTCAAGTGGAACTTCAAGTAGATGCTGCAAGTCAATCATCATTTAAATTAATCGCATTTTGGTCATTATTCCTACCTTCGAATCTTTTCTCAGTATTTTCCTTATACCCCGCTCGTCACTGGCTAATACCGCATATCCATGTTTAGCGGCAGTCCTGAATGTTGGCACATTGTGTTCGGAATATATATCTTCAGCCAATATTCTGCCGTGGGCGTCATTTATGTTCACGGTTTCCATCAGTGTTTTCTTATGATTTTCACGTATTACAGATTTTATTATTCTCAATACACCTGCTAGCGAATTTACCTTGTCAGTGTTACAGTCTGAATTTTTTTCTATAAAATCCGCAGCCTTGATTTTTTTCTGTAAATACAAAGTACAATATTTTTAATTATAAATTCGTATTGCAGACTTTTGCAGAATAGTTATTCCGGTCGTGAAAGATATTTTACCATCTCTTCGGATACGTGCGTTGAAGAGGATGCATTATCAATATCGGATGCAATATTATACTCAATATTATTATCGTTATCACTGTCATTATTATTATCAATATCGGATGCAATATTATAATCAATATTATTATCGTTATCACTGTCATTATTATTATCGTTATCATCGTCATTATTATTATCATCATTACAATTATCATCATTATCATTATCATTATTCTTTTTCTGTTTCTTCCTCTTATTATTATTATCACTATCATCATCGCTAAACGTTTCATAATTACTCGTGTCCAAGAACGGTGTTATTATTTGCCTTATTAGATATACATTTTTCGTAAGAAATGAGTTTATATTTTTATTGAAACCGGAAAAACTAATGATAAGCGTTCCATTTCGTATTCCGCACGCGGATCTGAAAATATATATCAATATTTTTAAAATTGTAGTCTACAGGATAAACAAAAACAAAGCTTTACCTGTCAAATTCTTTTTTTAATTTCTCTTTTAGTTTTAACACGAATGGCTTCAAATTCAAGTCCCAGATAATTTTATCGATGACTTTGTTAGTCGCCTTATATATTTTACGGTGTGTTTTTGCAGAATTTTCACCAATCAAGATAATAATATCAGCTTCTTTTTTATCGGTCGAAGAAATTAATATTTCCTATACATCATATAAATTATATAAATTTACACACACACACACACACACACACACACACACACACACACACACACACACACACACACACACACACACACATAAGTATGTAAAAAAGATATTTGAAATATTTATAATGTTACCTTCAATGCTCTTTTAGAAGCATTTTGTATAAGTACATCGTAAATTATGTCTATTTCGAGAAAGTTTAAATTATATTTTATGTTGTAGACTTTATGCTTCATTACCTCTTCAGCAGTACCTACTGTAATAAATAATTAGAATAATATTATTAAAATATTTTGAAGAATTATATAGAATAAATGTTATATAAGTTATGAAAAATCTGCTTATGTATGTGCGCGCATATATATATATATATATATATATGTATGTGTGCGGTTCATTTAATTTACACGATCATAAAACATTTTGTTTTAGGTTTTATTAATATTTCTTTTTAAACTTATACCATATTAGAGGAACAAATGCATTGTACATACCAGCTACAATGATACATTTTGCAATTTTTGTTTCTGTCTCTCTTGATCTTTGCCTCATGATTGCGGGACTTTTATCGTATATGTTTAATCTCAACCACCTCGCTTGCTAACTGACTCTGCTTTCTATCTATCAAAAACAAATCAACAAAAGTGACTAAGAAACTGTTAACATTTCTTTCTCTTTTCAAAATATTTTGAATGTAAGATCTTGAGTTCGGAAAGCTCACTATTAGCGCTATTTAGCAGTACTACTGTTCGGAGAGCTAATTTTGGTAGCGCTACCAAACACTATTGTTACGTTATATCGATAGCATTTTTACATCATAATTTCACGCTATCAATATTATCGCATAATATGAACTTGCGTAGGGATTGGAGCACGTTGGCAGTGAAACTTTTATATTTGCAAAGTTTTTTTTAATTTTACTTTTAATTATCATAAATCAAATTAGTACAGGACGTGTGATAGAGTTTATTCGATAAAAACATTAGTCTCACTTTAGGTTATCTACAAGAGGAATCGGCTATAAAGTTTTTTAATGTAAATCAAAGGTTCCCGCTTTTCGTTACCGTATTGTACCCTTCAGCCTCTCATGCGTTCGACATTGAAATCGCACATGCTCACTCACACTTTTAATTACAACAGTTAATCGCTTGAAAAAATATATTTTAATCCTTAACCAGCACAATGGGTTCTTAAGTGAACATTCTAGAAGCGACTTTTATAGTTACAACTAATTACAACAGCAGCGACAAATTACAGTATATAATTACAGTATATAATATTACTGAAAATGTTGCCATTACTGAAAATGTTGCTTAGTTAAGCTGATTATTATTATTAGCCGATCTCTTTTCAAAGTTACTTATTCAATTCGTTCTATTTTACCTAAAAATATATAGTTAAAAATACATAGTTTAAAAATACATAGTTGTATTTTCCAAAATTTTTCAAATTCTCGTATTCGTCGTATCCGGATTGTAGAAAATCTAATCGATTAAGTTATATTAACAAGATAAATAATTATATTCATTATATTCATTATATTATGTTTTTTTCCCTGTTTATTTACGACATTAAAATAAATAATGTATTTTGGACGTAAATACATTTTATTCTCTAACAGCCACGCTTTTAACGCTTGCAAACCTGAACTTAATCAATTTAGGAACCCAATATTAGGGAATCAAGGGTTAATTATCTGTACCGACCTCGTCATATCAGATGCATGACTTCACCATACTGATTAAGGATTAACGATCGGGTTAACGATGTTTCTGCTCTTGTTGTTGATTACAACGGAACGTGCGACACGATATGTTCGTAAACCGAGAGTGTACGGATCAGATGTAGAGTACAGATCGCGTGTATATATATATATATATATATATATATATATATGCCATTCTATCAAGAGCTTTAAAGCTAAACTCCTAAAGTTAGATTCGATAAAATCACAGGTTTAGAATTTATAACGTGTCACGAATTGACAGACTTTAACTCTATATTTTCAGTGTGTCCGCGGAGTGATTACACTGACAATGAGATGCCCTTCTTTTTTGGACCCTCAGTCGTAAGCGTGATTGCGGACGGCGAGGATTTTCCCTTTTTCCCTCTTTTTCTCCGTCATTTTCGTTTTTTTTTTTTTTTAACTGACCTGACGAATATATAGAGAGATATTTACATGCAAATGTACATCGAATTGGATAAATGCAAACGTAATTACGTGCGCCTTCTGCCCGCGTCGTCGTCTCGCACGTCGAGGAAAGAAAAAGCCGGGAGCATCGTTGTCACGAGGATGATCATAGTGATCGTCGTTGATCATGCATTGCTAAGTTTGATAAGGTCCTTAGGCATTTAAAGCGCGTCGATGACGGAGGGTGCGCATGTAACGAGGATCCGAAGATCGAGGGGGATGATTATTTGACGCGTGACTTTGTTAGGAAAATAGCTTCGTAAATCTGTTAAAAATAATCTTCTGCGAGGAACACAGAACATCTCGATCTCACAGTTGCGAGAGACTCATTATTCCCTCTCTATTATCCTATTAGAATATTAGTATTTCGAACATCTTTATAATTTCTGATCTGAGGTTGTCGCTAGAGGGATGATCGTTGCTATAACTTATACGCTAACACTTGTCTGATAACGGTGACATTTATCATTTAATGGCTAAATTGCCTGCTAGGTACGATGGCAGAGCATCCTCTATCATTATTCACACTTCGCGGGGCCTTTGATTTAAGGGACTACATAGCAGGGATTTACATTCAAGTAAACACACGTAGAGCTTACAGCTCTCATCCGCATCCTCGATCGATCGAGCACATGATCACACAATACACCATTGATTAGAATTTAGATCAATATGATCAGAATTCTAGTCTACATACAAATATATGTATGTATATATATATTTTTTTTAAATGCATATATACATACATGTACATATACATATATATACATACAGAGGATACAATAACAATAGATGGATATATCTTTCCTTTGCAAAATTGCGTAATTCGGGTTTCTCTAAGACTGCCTTTTTCGTAAGAGAATATGAACTCTTCGTTAATTACTTGGTCTCTTTGTTTAAAGCTATAATTATCAATGTTTGGAGGTAATTAAATCTTTCGGTTCCTTCGCATGCGCATTCGCATGTGTATCTGCGTATATGAGCGTGTATGTGTATATATGTGCAAAGCTCATGCTTTAATCCATTTTTTGCAATTTGTGCTGTTTATTATCAATAACATATTATTAGAGCGCTTATATGCCATTAAATATTTTTAATAATAGTTTGCGTTTCGTTGTCTAAAAGATTTCTCAGAGACTTTGTATCTATTGAATATTAATAGGTATTTAATGATTCTCCATCATTTTATCGTTTAATATATACTGCGTTTGTATTTAAATGAGAAAAAAAAACAAAGTTTAATTATATATTTGAAGAAAGCTGCGATTAATATCTCTCAACTTGATCCAATTTTGCAAATTATTTTATTTGCTTTATATATTATTTGCTTTATATATTACTAATAAACATTTAATATTAAACTTTTCATAAGATTTTTCGAAATATTACGCAATACTATATATATATATATATATATATATATATATATATATATTTCTGTTATCTGAAATATTCAGAATTACGAGTTATTATTCGAGTTATATTTCATAATTCGACTTCATCAAGTGTTGCTAAGTTTTTGCATTTATTGCATATATTGAATATTCAAAGTCCAACAACTCGTTTTCAGATAATCCGTAACAAGTTAATTCTTCTTGAGAGCAAAAGAAACAATTTACAATCTCACGAAACTTTACGAGTTTCGTAATTGTAGATTTAATTAAAACTTTACTAGTTTTGTCAGTGTAGATTTAATTATAATGTTCTTATAAAAAAAATTTGTTTAATCTTATTTGGGATTTTATATATCTTTTATTTGTTTTTTTAAGGTACATAAATATAAAAATTAATATTTCTTATCTTAATTTTAAAAAAATCTTAATTAAAAAAAATTTATTCTAAATTAAGAAAGGAGAAAACAAAATAAATCAAATAATTCAAGACACAAATGGATCTCAACATGAGCTTCTGTGTTTAGATATTTTTTTCATATAAACGTAATACTCTGATGAGATTGAAACCACTGCGTTGTCCTTTCGTCGATTAGCGTGTAGTATGTACGCGAAGTATTTGTAGGTATACACGTAATTATGTATGCGTATATGTACATATATATTGAATATATATGTATTTGAATATATAAGTCTTAAGCGATCGTTACATACACAGAGAGAGCCGCTGGTTCCAAGTCTCCATATGCTTACTCAATTCTGTACATTGCCTTCTCAATACAAAAATTTACACGACGCGAACAGTAGTTAATATAAACAATTTTTAATTCACGTTTTCGTCAACGCAAGAGTTACTAGTTATTATTTTTCATCATTTAAAAGAATGACATTTTTAAAACTTGAGATTTTTTTTCTCGATAACAAGATCCGTTCATTCAATCTTTTGAGCGGAATGGGTTATGCAAATGTTCTCGTTGTATACACACCAAGCCACGAGGTGTGTAATTAATCTTCCAATACACTCTATCTCATGTTCACTTTGTTCGAAAATCGTATAGCGTAATTTGGAGTGACATCTAAATTCGTATATTATTCGCGCTACACCGGCGAGCATCGAGTGAAATCAAAATGAACTCAAAGTATATAAAAGACAATTTTAAATTTTGAGATGCATCCCAAGGATCTAAAAAAAACGTCATCCGTGAGTCAGTTTAATTATCACGTGTTATTCTATAGTTATTAATTTTCACTATTGACCAATCGATCACAAGGGCGCAGATCCATGATGGATCAATAAGCGAGATAATGAGAATGTACGACGAGATGATCACGGGAAAGTTAAAGTATCGATTTTTTCTCAAGCGATTATTATAATGTAATAATAAATGCGCTCATCGTTTGCTCCTCCGTGGCATTGTGGCCTGCTTAATACGTGCGACAGTGTTCGCATGAAGATCCTGGGAAGGACAATTCGAAATTATCGATTCGGAGCATACCGCAGTTATATTGAAAATCTATAGTAATATATTAAGGTATAATATTTAATATCAAGTGTAATAAAAGCTACTTGAGTGAAATGCTTGAGAGAAGAATAATTCGGGATAATTCGTTATAACAGAATTTCGATGTATTCCTTTTGTACAACCCTCCTGTGCTATAAAACGAATAAATAGACAATAGATAAGCAAACGCTAACGCTAGGCGTCAAATCTGAAAAAGTGTTCTCTTAATGTTTAAAAAAAAAAGAAAACTAAACTTTTTTTTTTTAATCTTTGATAAAATTCCATATATGAATATTTATAGCATTTAAAGCACTCTCTAAAATCAAAATATTTTCTCACGCTTGAAAAATACTTACGTAATTAGCAAACATTGATAGCAAACATTTTAGAATATGAACTGACAATTACTTTTCAATTTTTTAATATTTTATTATAAAAATTAGATAATATATAAAATTCCTAATTGCTCTTTATTATAAAATCAGACTTTGATTACTAAAGAATGACGCAACAGTAACATGCTAAATTATGATGAAAATGAAGATTTAAAAATATAGAAATATGTGAAATGTGTGTTTCAAAATTATATTAGAGGATTAAAATCAAAAATTCATTTCAAACAAAAGTGAAATAGATTATTATTATTTTATCGAAAAGCTTCTGTTGAAATTATCTCTATACTTTATATATGCCGTATTAAGATCTTGATTTTTTGAAACCTTTATATTTTTATACTCGGACTTTATTGAAGAATCGATTTAATGCATTAGTGAATGAGATAATTAAGTGAGATGTCTATGTATATGAAGAGTTATAACTGAATAAACATGACATACATCCTACTTTTATTAAATTCATTCGATTTTATCATTTAAAGCTAAAAATAAAGTTTGTTTGATACTGATATGTCCTCGATCATCAACTTACATTCACGAGGGACTGGCGAATATGTTCCACGATTTATAATGCAGTGTAATCGTATTCTATATAAAAGTCGTTGATATTAGCGAGCAGAAGTAAAAGCGTGTCATCTGATTCGATTGGTCCCCGAACTTTACGGTTTGTAAATTACCCCGTAAATTACCCCTTAATATAAAAAATTGAAAGCATTAAGAAGGTAAAAACCCCATATTTTGGATTACGATATGTACAGGTCTGACAACTTTGCTCGCAATTTTTACTTACCCTGTAATTACAAGTAATGTCATGATACGTGTCTAAAAAGCAACTTTCTCGCAAAATACTCTAAAAATGTTAATTTTTGCAAAAGAAGACGTCACATTAAAATGATATTTAAGTTTCATCAACGAATAAATGAAATGGTATTAATTAAGCGATATTTTAACTAATATTCGATTTTCACAATTTATGTCGAAATTGTTACGATGCTAATTTTAGCATTTTCATTTGATTTAAAATGCATTTCGTGCGCAAATAATAAAATAAATCTATAGCTGTGTTCAAATTAACTGATCAATGATCTCGACAAAATGAAGTGTTTGATTTATAATCACGATTTTATAATCATTATCCGATTATTAATCATTATCATTATTAAAATCTTCACAGAATATTCCGAAATATGCGGCCAATTTTCCACAAACAGTCGAATAAATGGAAAAAATCTAGTAAAAAAAATTTTTTTTAAATCATAACCAAACGTAAAATGTAATTTTAAATAATGCAAAAAAATTCTAATTATATTTTCAAAAGTAACAACGTTTAAAAACGTTTAGAATACTTTCAAAAAAAAGCATATTTAAAAATACATATTTTTGTTTATTTGTTCAGACGTTTCGAAATTTGGCCGGCATACTTTTTTCTTTCGTCGACAGCTCACAATTCCATTGTGCAGCAACGAAATCAATTCTCATGAATTTTCCTATTGTGGCCCCTTCCACCTACGGCGATTGGTCCAGAGGTGAGAAAAAAGGTGAGAAAAATCGATGGCGACGAGGCACGTGTTTCGCGTAGCAGCGAATTGCGATAATGGAAGCAAGCCGCGCGACTCTGCTCTCCAAATCGACCCGATAAGGCCCTGTGGACTCTGCTCCGAGGCCAATCCGACGACGTAGAATTCTTCTCGCGCGAGAATCTGTCGCACGTACCATTACATTCTATATTGTTCCCACGTTGCGATGAACCCTGATAGGCGATAAGCCGGGCGGAGAAAAACATCTCTCCTCGATTACTCTCTCCCTTCGCGGCGGGGGAGGGGGGGGGGGAGACGGAACCTCGCGGCTCACCCGCGATCAAGCTCCTTCATCAAGGACTTCGTCGCGCTTTTCCGCGTAAGTGAGGAATTTCACAGTCGCGTAGATACCTGGAAGTAGCGATTTCTTCCAAACCCTCGCTTAGACGTATGTATATATAATCAGTATATAGCCGACTTAATTACACGTGGAGATGGATTAACATATCTTCTTATCGTTAAAGTGGTGTGGTGAGACTGTTAAACTCTACTACTACTAACATCGCTAAACTATTTTTTCCCTTATTTTATTTACTCTTCCTTCGTCTTCCGTCATCATCTCACGTCACAGATGCGCGTTGGTATGTCACGTGTATCAAGCCTCATGCGACATGCGACGATCTTGGCATAAAGGAGTTCAATCGATGATCAAGAAGGTGCTGTTAAATAGTTACATGAAATTACAGCTACTTATACATATGCAAAATTAATCTAACGGCTCCGTTCGATTCGCGAAGGATCGGAATACGATTCGAGCTTTCAGGCATCTGTGCGTCGAGAACTTTCGCACGCGCAAGTCTTAAATCGTCGTTTGGAAGAGACACATAATGCGAGAAATAAATTGATTTCTACAGAGCAGAAATACCCAGCCGGGGATGCCTCGGATCAGCCGCGAAACTCTTCGCAAAATTGCAGTTGACACCGAGGCATTCCGAGTGTTCGCTGTGCGATGACGTGGCAAGTGGTCGAGGCGTATAATTTCGAATACTTTCCTCGCGAACTGCACGTTTATCTTTACTACTGAGGAGATAAGCGGACAAGCAAACACGTTTCCATTAGGTACATCCTAAGATTATCGCTGTTTTAGTACTTCGCGGGAAAAACGAGGAACGTGAACTGCCCGACGTTTAACGACTTAACTTGGATAAACATTTCCGAGACGTCAAACTCGTTCACGAATTAAAAATGTACACGTATCACAGATGTTTCGGCCCAGATTGGCTTTGATAACGCGGAAATGCTTAAAACCTGGAAACAAAAGTACTTGCTTTTCAGCGCAGATTTCGAATATTATTCGAAATACGCCAGCAAAGTTCTACGCGCGTGATTAATATTGTGATGTTCCATGAAATTAGTAGACGCGTGTACACTTTGTTAATGCGTTTCGAATATGTTTATGCCGAGTAGAAACTACGTCCAGAAATGTTATGGTCCCTTTGTAAAAGGATAAAAGAGAAATTAAAAATACGAGATACGCATTCAATGGTGTAAATTAGAATTTTGTAATTAAAACTTACAGTTTATATGTCTAATGGAAATTTATTATAATAAAAGTTTTTAAACGTCATATTAATATTTTTAATAATATGTTGGCGTAGCGATTTTATTATCCATAGAATTCTCTTTATGTTCTGCGCGAAGGTACAACTTTTATACGATTTAATACCAAGTATCTGAATAATATGAAAGTAGCGATAAAATAATACGAAAGTAGCTATCAAGAATTTTATTCTATTCTGAATGTGACTTTCTGTATTACGATGAAACATTTGTTTTGCATTCCACCAACTAAATCGCGATGTTCATAGTCAGTTCCATGATTCGCTTTCGATTAGTATTGATATATGATACTTTGTGTAACTGCAAAACGTAAAATATTTTATGATTGCATGAATTCCCGAGAGAAATCTAGTCGAAGTTTATACGCTGACGTTGAAAATAAATGTGATAAAATGACATATACTTAAGAGCGAACTGTCTTTAATCCGCGTACCTGGACATGGCTTCAACGTTAAATCAAAGTAATTTTTGCATGTGTATTTTGTATGTGTATTTTGAATTATTTCAAGTTAGAAAAAAATTTCAACTTTAATATTTTGATTTAAGCGATAAAGGAGAAGATTCTAATCTCCATCTCCATCTCATTATCACGCGATAGAGACGAAAGACGTAAAAATCGAGGAAGAAAATACGAAAGGAAGGAAACGTATATTTGTTATTATTCGCATTCATCTTTGTGAATGTAAATGATCGGATTTATACGCAAGCGAGTTGCCGCTTTTATCATTCTTAAATCGCAGTCGCGAGATGTCTCATTGTAAGTAAAGACGTGCAGTGAATTTGATTGCAATTCTCGAGAATCTCAAGTGAGTGATTCAGCCAGATTATTCCCGCCGCGAGTTAATATTAATCCACATCTGCGATATCGAAGTAACGAAATTATCCACCAGACCACCAGGTAATCCTAAGTAAAAATAATACGATACAAAGAATAATCGCAAATCTGATCCGGACCTCTTCTTCCTCGGCACGCCACGAGAGATATGGATTTTAAACACGCACATACACACATTGATCATTTTTTAATATATTTCTAATTTATACATGTAGCATCGATTTAGAGGATCTCTACGGTACTGGAAAAATATATATATATATATATATATATATATATGACGAGCAAAGTCGCATTACGTCGCAAGTCGTAAATCGGTATTTAGCGCTCGTAGGACTTCCCAATGCGCGGAGAAAAAAGGCGAAGTCCGGATCAAACGCATTGGTTCGGTTAGCTCCTCGGTAGCTGCGCGGTTCCTATAGTACAAGTAGCAAATATATTCATGACTCTTCTAAAGTAGATACGCGTCAGAGTTGTCGCTCACAATGAACAGGGATAGAGATCGCACGCGATCGAGAAATCCGTGCTCTCCCGCGGGAGACTTACTTGGACCGATCGCGACCTCCTGAGAAGTCGCGACGCGCGGCGGGACGACCTCGTCGTCCCGGGACGACGGCGGAGGGGGAGGGGGAGGGAGGTAAAAGAGTGTTCGGGACTCGGAATCCCGCGGGACGAAGATCAAGAGCGAGACCGCGCCGCGCGGTGTCGGAGGATCGGCCGGGCGGATCACACGAGGAGCTCCTTCAGGAAGTCCTCGGCAAGCAAGTCCTACAAGTAGTCGTCGACCCGCTCGCTCTCGTCCGGCGGACTCGGCTCGCTCACACTCAGAATCGGCAGGCCGAAGTGCTGGACCTCGATGCTCGATTCCGTGGCCGCCCGTCTCGCGTACTCGCAGCTCTTCGAGTGACGCTCGGCGTCCGTGCGTCGGTGATGGTGATGATACCGTGGCGGACGAGTGGCCTCGGACTCGTACGATCGCCGATAACACCTGCGGGATTTCCGAAATCAGTCGACGGCAAGCGAAACCGGAAATCTAATCTGGGGTCAGTTCTCTTGGCGCCTCTCGGTCCTCCTCTAATCAGAACGTAGTCCAATTAGACGAAGCAAGATAGAATAATAGAAGGGATACCGGAGGAGGGAGGGGGGTCATTTTTTTCATCATTCAAGATTAAAAATTTATATGTGAACTCGAAAATCATTAGTTTGAAAATATACAAAACAACTCTAGAATCGACATAAAATTAACAATGTTATAATAGTAAATGAGAATTTTTCTTACTTCTTACATTTATACTTTTATAATTGGAAATATATTTCTGTAGCAATTGCATTATTTTTCACAAAAGTTTTTTTTTCATATTATTTTTTTTTTTATTTTTCGTGCAATATAATATGTATATTAGTTTGTAGCAAAATGATGAATATTTAAGATTTATTGTTTTTTATCAATACGTAACAACATTTTTAAATTTTTAACGATTATCAAACAAATTAAAAAAAATTGTATGATTAAACAAATATCTACAATAGATCGAAAACAATGTTGAAATATAAATGGAATTTTATATCTATATCTGTCACTTATCTTACGCGATTTACACTGTGTATTTGTCATCTGTCCTATGCATTCTGCAAAAAAATTATAAAAAGATTTTCAATTCACGCGTTGTCTGTATGTACATGCGTATATCGAACTGTCAGCCTTGCACAGAGTTCGACACACAGAGAGCCGTTATTCTTTAACAACGGGGAGATATTTGCGAGGACACGGTGACGTCATCTAGATGACGTATTTATGACCGATAGCTTCAGAGAAGCGCTCTGGGATATAAATACCGAGCGTTTGTTAAAAATTCACGTGGCGATGCATTTTACAGAGGCGTCGCGCAGGTATTTGTCAGGTGTCACGTGAAAAATGTTAGCCGTCGCTGTTAATGCATTCGAGAGCGGGAGAAAATTATCCAAAAGGTCAACGGATCGTATTTCGAATCGGAGAAAAAGTGAACGGAATCAAATTGATCTTTTTACCGCTCGTCCATGGAAGCAGGCTGTCGCACAGGGCATCTGACGTACTCGTGGCTTCCGCCGGTGCGCCATCCCCCGAAACGTCTGGTGACCAACGACGATGATGCCACCGGGGAGTCCCTGAAACACGAGCGTCATCGTTTTTCATGACGTCGAAGATATTTGCGTCATCTGTGCGAAATGATATTTACATATCCGTGTGCGATATTTACACTTGGACATATTGAAATTCATCGAGCGGTTTAGTGTAATTAAGTAATTAAGTTACAGACTACCAAATCAAATCGATGTAGAGATTAATCGACTAATGAGGTCGATACATGACATTTTCTGCGATCAAATTAAATCTATAAAAAAATCTTTAATTGTCAAAATTATCTTCATGTGATGATCTACACGAAATTGGAGGATAATATTTGCTAGTTGTTAAAAATAAAAATCTCTTATTAATGTTTATATTAGAAATGTGTCGAATAGTGAATTTGTTGAATTGTTGAGCCGGATGACCAACAATTTTTATCTAACAATTACATAAAAAAAAATTAAAAAATGAATAAATATAATATAATGTTATATATACAGTTTATTTTAACGCTACAAAAGATGAAAATAGTAAGTTTTATAAATAATACGATGATAATAATGATAAAATGTTTGTATGTCTTCTAAAAAGTATAAAATATTTAAACAATATATATAACAAAAAATATATAATAAACACGTATACATAATAAACGCGTAACAAATGATTTTAATTCATTTAATTAGATAGATAATTAAATACTGATAATAATATTTAATTAGATTTGATGCCAGGTATTTGATAAAATATCTTAATAATCCATATTTTACCAAATTTTGTCTTATTAATTCAACTTTTGTCAGCTTGTATCTTACAAGATATGCATTATTAATTATTCATTACTTATGCGTTATTAATTATTAATTCATTACTTATTGCCCTTGAAATTTAAACTTTAATTATTCACTCGGATTATAATTACATGGAAAATAGGATCAGCTGGATAGTTAATTACTCTCCGTTTATCCGGCCAGATTGTGAAATAGTAACCAGATTGACCGGATACTGAATAAAGTCTTTTCATCTGAAGATATCCGGCACATTCCTAATTTATTGTAATGTCAGTCAACATTTATATGCCACCTGACAGTGTGATAATTGTGTGATTTTTATCAAGTTCGTTCTACACGTGAAATGTCTATGTTAAACATTGCTACTGTGGTCATTATCGTTCGAATTTGAAATAAATTATTAATCTTGAACTGCGTGTACATACATTCGTTCTTGTCCCAATTGACGGTAGCTTTAAGCTAAATGCACAATGAAAAATACAGACAACAGGATCAGGGAATAGGGAACAGAGAATAAAAAATTTATTGTCGACAATTCACAATGACGGCGATAGCAAAGACAAGAACTGTTCAATCAGAAAATCCAGCGATATAAATTCTCTACATAATATTTGTAATAAAAGATTACAGGTAAACATTAAACAAAGCAAATCACTGTGATTGGTCAAGTACAAGGCAATAAGGAACAGAAATCCAACGCGTCGAAAATTTTGTTCCTATTCCCTGTTCCTAGTATCTATGTTTTCCATTGTGCATTGATACACGATTTCCCATAGGTTGAAATTTGTTGCCTGTGTTATTCCCTGTTCCTATTGTCTGTATTTTTCATTGCGCATCCAGCTTAATACGAGCCACATAATGAATAAAAAAAATCCGAAGTCGTAGGTGAAATCGGAGACGCGATCGAGATAAGCGCGTCGATTTCGCCGTATGAGTTTATCCAGCGACATTCTCGCCGTAATGATCGCTCGCCGTAATGGTCGCTCGGCGAACGATAGTAATCGCGAGATAGAGCTCTGAATGTCAAGGGAGATAAAAGCCGGCAAGAAAAAGCCGCGCGCGCGCGACTTGCGTAACCGCGGACGAATCAAGCTAGGGAAAAAGGGAAGAAAGTTTGCGTATGTGCACACGCGCCGCGTTTTCATAATTCATAGATCCGTATAGCGGCTTGCTTATAGCAATGACAATGTGTGCATGTAACGTTGGCATTATGGAAACGATGCGATGCGGAAAGAAAGGAAAGGGGGCCGTTTGCCCGCGCTCGGAGCGTATCTAAACGGCGTGCGCGTGAATTGAGCGCCGATTGCAGAATTTAAACGACCCAAATATACCCGGGGAAATACTCCCGTCGCATGCGAGATTGTTGCTAAATCGCACAATCGCGATTTTCCGAGAAAAGACATTCCAAAGCCTGGGCGGGCGGCAACACGTTGCTGAAAGGAAACGAAAAGTTGTCACGAAAGCGATCACGGCGGTGATACCGCGGTGTGTTTACCGCATGCTGCGACGAACACGAAATCACAATCCCCCAATATACTTTGATAAAAATCGAAGTGTACTCTCCGGAGTACACTTTTATAAAATTGTATCGACGAAAATATCGATGTAGTCCGAACAGATTAAGACGAAATGTTAATTGGGGATTTTATTATGGGCAAAAAATTGGATGTTTTCGCAATAATAATAAATGTATTAATAAACAAAAAAATATATAAATCACATGATACGTATTTTTTTTATTTCTTATGAGAATACTTAATTTTTTCTTTTGCCCATAATTAATCCCTTATTATCATTTTTTTTTAAATTATATTAATTTTAAAGTTTTAAAATACATATTTTTCAATATAAAATAAAATATATATATATCATTTTATGAAAATGCTGAGAATCTAGATATAGATGATTTTTAATCATGACTTTTAATTAAAATATACATTATTAAATCTGTGTTTTAATAAAGAAAATTTCTTTACATTTTATTAATAAATGTAAATCGATTATGAAATTAATAATGTGAATTAATGTTTGTAATAGTATATGAAATAAAAGGATGTAAAAGAATTTTTGAAAAAAATCATTGGATATCATATGACGATCTATTTAATTATCTTTCTCTATCATCTTAGTCGAAACGAGACGATCATATCAGCAAACCATTATGATGCAGGAAATGAAATGTGCAGATATAAGCGAATAGCTATTAAATGGTGGAATTCGTTAATGGTCTTATAGCTAGAATATGTGGCAGTTGACGTCGCATTCTGAAATTATCGCATTCTGAAATTATGATCGATTTATGATGAAGTGAATGAGATGAGACGTCGTGATAACAAAACAAGCATTGTGTGTTAACTATATTAACTATATTAACTATATTAACTATTGCCTAATGCAACTTTCAGGTCACATATCGATTTAATTATTGTTTCTTTTCATTAGAATTCCTTTTTATGCCGTCATAAACTCTGTATATGAAGTAGTTAAATTTTATTCACAGAGTATAAAATACACTTTTTGCAATTTTTTAATACAATTACCAAAATATGAATATCATAATATTAATCATAGTATTATTTAAAAGTTATTATTATAGTAGAATATAAAATACAAGAAAACATCATATTTTTTTACGTAAATTTTCAATTAATTTATTTAAATTAATGTTATTTTAATTTATGTAAATTTAATTAGGAAACGCAGTTTAAGAAATTATTTTTTATTTTTTATTTATATAGATAGATTATAAAATAAAATTATTATGTGTAGATTATAAAATAAAATTATTTTATATATGTATATGTATATGCTTAATTTGTATTTGTATATACTTTATATGGGAATTTTTTTTATAAATAATTCAATGTACCAAAAATGACATGTTATAAACTACATGTTAATCATGTTTTAATTTCCGATATGCTTATTTCCTATATGATAAGTTCATAGTATTTCAATAAGTCGTAAATATACTAAATTGTTTACAAACCAATTTAATATGTCTATTGCAATCAATATTGAAATAAGAACGTACAATCCAATCTCGGAATCTCTGTCAATGAATCCCGGCGTTAAATTGGAAATGGTGTAAATATAGTTTCCAAAAACTCATCAAGTTTTCTATTATTAAAAGAAGAATGTAATAAAGTTATGTCGGAATAGTTTTTTTTTACGGAATAGTTTCTTCAATTTGAAGAAAAAAGAACTTGTATGATAGTTTTACCAATACATGAAATTATTAAATTTAGATTAAAATACTGAAAAATTGTGACTTTTCAGTAATTTTACTCCTCTGTTAACATAATATAATTAAAATCGACATATTGGTTCATAAAGAATATTTTAAAGCTAGATATACATATATATCTTCTTTCCTTTTCTCTTTCATCATTTTCGGAATAGTTTATATGATAAAAGCGGGTATGTACAACTCATAATATTTAGATTTCTAATCTTTTCCACAAGGAATCTATCTAAAAATTAGATAAACACAAATTTTGATCAAACATGTTAACAAATATAATCCACCAATTAAAAGAGAAGAGAGAGAAAGAGAAGCTTCTTTGATGCAATTATTCAGCTCTATTCCGAGATAACTTTGTTGCTCTCCCCTAGTAGTCAAAGGATTAAACATCCCCACGCACATGCCGTGTATTCTCCTCCGAGACCGGCGATGAGATCCCTGGCGATATCCACGCCGATCATGCTAATCGCTTGATGATAGCGACACGAGAGTACGCGCGGCGGAGAGTTGCGAAAAGAGTGAGAAGGTCGAGCGACTGCAAACAGGAAGGGTCGCAAAGTAGCGGAGTCATTTACATGCGAGGCGCGAGTCAAGTGGGCATCGCCTACTGAAATTGTGATCGATAACCGGCCAAGCGGCCGCGCGCGGGGGCCGTCGTGCATCGCTTGCATCGGCCCGCATCGCGGATCGAACGGCCGCCGGCGTTTCCGCGACAATGTATCGCCGCGTTTAAATTCCCCGGACCGTCATTATCGCTCGCCCCGAGAGCGCACCTGGCACGAGCTACGGCCAGGTCGATGCGTTTACCCCTGTGTAAGTCGCACCACCACCCCCACTGCCGCCGCCGCCACCACCACCACCACCACCACCACCACCACCACCACCACCACCACCATCGGCGATCCGCATTTCTAACAACTATATAGATCGCTCCGAGTGGCATCGGCGGCGAAATCGGCCATAGGACAAATTAAAGCGGAGATGCTGCTATCGATATCCAACGCCACCGAGGCTAATATCAATAAACGACAGATAAACTTGAATTTCGGAATTAATTGTTTGTTAAATGGCTAGAAGTAAAAGCAGAATTAGAGCAATAGAGTAGTATGTAAGGAAATTCTCGCACAATTATGTTCGTTCTAGTTCAATAGATATTTTTAGAACTTTTAATTTATGAGGTACTTAGTAAGTTTAAATATTTGTAATATTCAAAAATTAAATAGATCTTATACTCTTGAGAAAAAGGGAGAGTTACATTATATGATTTTTCTAGTAATAAAAAACCTCCATATAATTTTCTTACATATCCTACACAATGTTACCGAATAAGATTCTATAATACCATTTCTTTCATAATTTTTATCATATATTGTAATTATAATTAATACGATTAATTTATTTCAAGCTTTAAAACTTTTGTTTTTAATCTAATATCAATATTTTTTTAGGATCAATATTTCTTTTAAAATTTATCATTTATTAATATTTTACTAACGTCTGTAAGTTTAAACCAACTAATTACAAAAATTTCGTGGAAATGCTTGTCGAACGCAAATAACTGGAAATTTCTTGTATTTGATCGGGGATTATGTGTACACACAGATTTAATTTAATTGACATACGGTCGATGAACGTAAGCGTTAAATTATATTTACGTCGAATAAACGCGCATTATGTTCTTGGCGGAGGAACGATGATATTTAATAAAATTGCCCGTACCATCTACGAATATCGCACAAATATAAATATGCAAATCTGCACCCACAGAAAAGATTTCTGGATCTAATGCTATTACTCTTCAGATTCAGCATAAAATAGGATCGATATAGAGCCAATCATATTTATTATAAGAAACAGAATATTTTAGTCTTAATTGGAATATTCTTAAATCTAGAATGATCTTGGTGCTACAATAAATAGTAGCACAATCTTACATCAAATACTGGCGCTAATATTGGGCATTATATTGGGCATTATATTTTATTCTACGCAAGAATAAACAAGCTTAAATTTGCATGTATTATTTTTAATTCAAGACAAAATGTCAATCATATTTTAATTCGAGGCAGAAGAATAGAAATTATTAATTTAATCTTAAAATGGTTTTAGTTTTATATTACATGAGATAACAATAAGATTAAATGCATCAAGAATAGTTTTCGTCTCATTACTAGAAATCCTTTTTGAGAGGGTGTGTACGCGTAATTTAAAATCGTGATGGTTGCACATATAAAATATAAAATCGGCGTAGAAAATTCATCTACAACTACACCAAATGCAAAATTTTATGAAATTGACAAATTTATATGCATTGAATACATCCATTGGTTACCAGAGAGAACTACGGGACGTAATTCTCGCAAAACTTGCTATTTTAATTTTAATGACAGATTCCTTGACGACTTCGCAGCCGATTTTTCTATCGCTAGAATTGAAGCTCGTTCAATTTGCACAGCAAATGACAAAATTTCCATTTCCGCAATTCCGGACTTGTCGAAGACACCGTGGAAAGTTGCGAAAGCAAGAGAATGCTTAACGCACGAATTTACAACGCAGATAAAACTCATTGTTATTTAACATTTATTTTTGAACGATAACGACAGTGAAATTGCCGCAATGTTACGATTATATTTTCGTTTTACAACCGAACACTACGACTGATACTTGGAAAAATATTGTAGAACAAACGTGCTCTTGGTGCAGGCATTAAAATGCATTACACGTACGCGGAGCTAGGAAAACTGCTTGCACATGCACCGCATGATGGGAGCATCGTTTCGATGTGATTCTTATTGTATTATACAAGTGCTCGTAAAACCGTTTTAGGGATTAGCGAGCAAAAACCGCTTGTAGTGCGATAACAAATTGTAAAAGGACGAGATGAGGGAGCATCGGGAGACAAGACCACCGCTCATCTAAAATCACGATGCAGCTAGAGCAAATTTGCGTTCTACGATCAATACGAATTTATTCCCCCGAACTGACGCGAATTCTCGATAAACGGAAATGTCTATCATTCTCCTAATATTTCATACGTGTAATCGTAATATCTTTCGAGAGATACCACGTGATAGATTATCATCGGCGAGACAGGAGAAGAAAGCGTGTCCATCCAAGTTGTTGAATTATAAGGATATCGTCTCCACGCTGCAAATGGCAAATGCGAATTTCTTAGAGAATTTCTTACCTCGCTTGACGTTTTCGAGATAATATTAAATTTCATTTAACTGTATACAACGTGTGGAAATGTTGTTTTGGTATTTTTACTCTTGTGCAATTTAGTCAGTCTCAAACGTGCAGTGTTTGTTAGATTTTTTATTATTAGCGTTAAATACGTCGAATGTTCTTATAGTCGTAATTTTGAGTGTCCAAAAATAATAGAAAGGAATGATGTTAAACAAAAAAAATTGATAAATATAATATTTTTAAAAAATATAGGAAAGTTATTTTAGATTTTTTCTGTAACTCTATATCTAGGACAGAATAACGAATATTTCGTTCTTTTAGCGTTAGCGAGACGTAAGAAATCGAAAAAGAAATCGCCAGTGTTTCTTGAATTTAATTTACCTTGAAGAGGGCTGCTGATAACTGGGATCCAACAGTGACGTTTCCGTATTGTCCTTCGTCGTGCTCTCGAGACTGCTCTGCCTCCTCGAGTCCTGATCCTCGGACTTGTCGTCCTGATTTGGTTTCAGGAAGGACTCTCGGTCACCCTCGGCGCTTTCGTCCTTGGAATTCCTTCGTGGGTCCTGTTGGCGATTCGTTGACGCGAGAGGTAAGTTATCTGCACTGCGAACCTTGCGGCACAATTTGGACGTGGACCCATGGCGTCGGAGAAATTCCTGAAATCACAAGGCGTGGGACGTCAGAGAAAATCAAGATTAAGACTATGCTTCTAAAGATTCCTTTTTTTTTTTTTTTCTTTAGCAAAATTAGACTTTTCTTAAATACTTTCTCACGTTGTGCGCCATTTAGTGTAATAATATAGGTGTAATAATAGATAAATAGATAAATATATATGATATAAAGTGTGGCAATATAAAACAGTGACGCGTAAGTACGATGGAGTACGAAAGAGTGTACATTTTTTTCTGAGTTTTTTCTTTTCGAAACACATTTCGGTACCGTAAAACGTGTGCTCTGTGCTCACTCTCCTTTGTGCTTGGAATACACCGACTTGGAGCTTCGAAGTTACGGATTAAAAACTTTGAATGGCGACGCGGCATTCGTTCCGGCGTGTACTTTTTGCGAGATTGATTGATTTTACGTCAAGAACGCAACGAGACGAATTCGGATTGATCATCGTGAATTCCGGCGGACGTCTCGAATCGCGAGAATAATATACAATGTAGCGCACGGTATATAAACGACGGGGGGGGAAGGGACGGAGGAGAGGGGAAGAGCACCGGGGTATTAATTTATACATTCGACTTGTAAATTTGTAATTTGTCAGAAATTGGAAGCGATTGATTATCCGGACAATTTAGTCTGTCAATTCCGCGTGCCATTGCAAAGAGCAATATGCTGAATGTAGCAAATCGCGTGTGCAATACCGACCTTGAAGAACACCAAGCACAATCTTGTATTATTAACGACATGTACTGTGTGTCAGTATTGTGCCAATTGCGAGCCAATTGTCGTTGGTAGGATTGTGCCAATTGCAAGGACAATGTGTCGCAAGATCATGTGAACATAAATATATATAAATATAAATATAAATATATATATATATAAAATATATATATATTTATATTTATATATATCTATATAACGTATAAAATTTTTACGACAAATAGTAGACATCTAATGCCGATTTAAAATAAGAGAGCCCGATTTGAAAATGTAACACATACACATCGTTCGTGCAGCAAAAATGAATTTGTCCATTTCCTTACGAGTAATCTACGAACATATCGATCATCTGGTGCACTACACTTCGACTACCTTGAACTTTGACGTTTGAGGTATCTCTTTCGCACGAACTCTTTCGTGTTCATTATTTATTGAAATAACTGTCGCACTGAGGGATATGGTTATTCCCTTCGACTTGATTGCGTTATGTTAACAATATATGCCGAAACGCGCGATCTGAAACTATAACAATCGTGTAACAATCGTGTAACAATGCAAAGGGGAAAGGGGGAGATTGTTCGACGCGCGACTGTTCAACGACACGCGAGGGAGACAATTGCAATTTCGGACGATTCACGGCTTGCGAGCTGTCGTTGTGGTTAAATAATCAAGTTATTGGACAATCGCGCGCAACGTGTCTTGCAAAAAAAAAAATGCAAAGTGGAATCGACGAATTTTCGTTTTTCTGTTTTTCTATCGGATTTGTCGGATTTTTATCACTCGCTTTTCTATAGAATTGGAGTAGATTCTTGCATGAAAGAGCCTTGCAACACAGCCGTTTATCTACCGCGAAGACTAGTACAACTTAATCTCCAATTTCCACAAGGACAAGAGACGCGACGCGTTGCTCGACGATTCTACACCTAACGATGTTATTAAAATTTAACGTAACATTAGCGCACAATGAAAGCTTAATCAGCCCGCGTTGCATCTCGTTGCTCTTAGAAATTCACACGTCTTTCTTACCGTTTAGATTAAATATTCAACTGGAAAATGGACTTTAGAAAAAAAATTATATAGCGTAGTTGTCATATATAAAAATAAATATGTAAAAAATGTCACGAGATCATCCGTATACGAAGCAGCTCGAGTTCCGGGATACGCGCGATATTCGAGAATTTCATTTTGCTTCTCAACCCCGCGAGTAGCGCGAGTCGCGTAGACTCGGAGGAAGTTGCGCGTCGTTGTAAAGACTCGTATCGTGATGATTATTAAGGCGGAACGCCTATCCTTGGAACTCGGCCGCCGATTCCGCTGATTTCCGATTTCAATCTTCTCGATCGGAAAGCGAGCGGGCCTACGCGACCGCTACCGCGACGGCCGCCGCTTCGCGTCCAACTCCGGGGAAGGTCGTGGCGAAATCGCGCCAGCAGATCGATCGGCGGGTTCGAGGACGCGGCTGTCCACCTCACGTAATCCATCGATCTCTCTGCGTGGATTTTACCCGGCACGATTACTTACCTGCGATAGAAAGCCGGCCACGTCGATGGCACTGTTGACGCGCGGCCTCGAGGTTCTCGGCCAGCCTAAAGCTCCGCCGCTGTCTAAGGAGTCCACGTGATGGCTCGACCAGTGCAGATGCTGGAAATTTCAGTCGTTTTCTGATCACGTTTATCGGCACGGAAGTGGGCAAAAAGCGCGATCGATAATTGCGATCGGTGATAATTGCGGTCGAGCGCGGCCTCTCGAGAAGCGTGACGTTTTAATGCACCTGGGATCTACGTGATAAGAAAAGTTGAGAGGCCGACGGGGGCGAGCGAATGAGGGTGCCGTGTCGTGAACAAAATTGCAGAGACGAGAGTGAACTGTAGGATGCGCCAGAAGTCCCGCGCGCGTTTCTCTTGCTCACGTAAATCTCTTTGAAAATTACCATTTTAGCTCGAATCAAATAGAAGAATATTTAGTCTTTGCTGCAACTTCTTTACGCTAATTAAATATTCTGAAATAAAATATTGATTTCTTCAATCCGCAAAGCGAAGATACTGGATTAAACTTCTCTTTGGAAGCAAAATTGATTCCATAAAATAGAAGAAGCTCATAGTCTGAAGCTTTAAAATATTCATCGTTATATTCCAAGAACGAGGAACAGATGTCTACATCAAAGAAGAAGCACTGGGTTAAATTTTTATTGAGCTAAATGATCGCTCGTTTTCAAATTCATTAAAATAGAATTCTAATTTAAAACCTACATCAAGTGCTTTTATATTCAACGTTAATATGCTTTTGTGAAGCAAGATCTTTATATATAAAGAAGCGCGGTATTTCTGGAACAACCAACGCAACGGCGTGATGATTACATGAAAATGTATGAAAATGTCGCGCTTTTTATCCAGGGGGAAAAAAAACGCGATTTACCGCGGCATAGTGACAGAACAAATCTTCTCGTGATGTAGCACCTTCATCTCACTGCCCCTTTTTCTTATTTATATTCTATTTCTCTCGAACAACTGGGACAAGAGCACGTCTCTAGGTTTTGCAATCTACGTTATGCATAACATCACTATGTCGATCAACTTAGGGGAGGAATTTAGCTTTTGTAATTTTTGTAAGACGGGCACTAACGGCGTAAAAAACGCGCTTCTCACAAATTTTCACTGATAAATATTTGCATCATATCTCATATCGCGTTTGTGTCAAAGACTCAGTTTCTGTTCGGGATAAGATGGAAATACTTACACGTCAAAGTTTATCGTATATTCGGAAACGCTAATAGTAAATGCTAATGAAATTTGCAGACGATTCGGGAATGAGCTCAGACGAAACAGCTATTCTCATAAAATCGATAAGAAAGATGTTAATCTTGCGTTGCATATGTCTGTAATATCAAACGGAATAATTACAGATTTAAGCAACATATTTTGACTGATAATCGTTGTCAAATTCTTAAAAAGTGTATAAAAATAAATCAAAGTATTTATTTATTAAATGATTAAAAATTAAATTTTTTATTGGCAAATTTGTTTCATTTGTTTTCTTTAAAATATTTCTCAATTGAAGCGATCTATAAAAAATTCTAAATAAAACAAGTGACATATTAAAAGTTAAATATTATGTTAGATGTTTTCTAATTAAAAATGTGTTGAAATTAAAAAATTATTTTTAGAAATTTTAGAAATTTAATTTATTACTATAATTTAATTTACTACTAATTAATAAAATACCTCGTGACCTCTGTCCTTTTCTCGCAACCAATTACATTAGTGATGCTGGCTATTTTTCACATCTCTTGTTCTCCATCGGGAATACTTTGAAGCTCGCTTTCGTCTGAATTCTCGCATCGCCTATTTGACAGCGTAAATCGTATCGCGGAAGCAACAAAAAATTTTTTATACGAAAGAAATATACACGGCAGCTAGTATTTATCTCCAACGTATATTATTCGTTCTTTCACTCGACGCGAATTTTTCATGCGCGATACGACGCGCTGTTCCGGCTCTACTTAAAAGCATTTCAAGGGTAGGCTAAAGCATTTTCGTGACTTTAATCGTGATGAGAAAGCGTTGATCATTGCACTGTGCGAGGCATTATCTTAACGCTCGGTGTGATTTCTTCTTTTAGCCTGCCATTAGTGCGAAGAGGTGCAGTGCTCAAGCTGATCTAACGAGGCCAGTTCGTCCTCTGCAAACTGACTCATAGTTCAGTTTCAATAAGAATGCCACACTTATGCCAATCTCGAAAATAAGCGTAATAGATGAAAACACGATGGAACAACACGTGATGAAACGAAAAAAATCATTTGCTCTCTGTGATAGAACGAGGAAACGAGTAAACGTAATAGAAGAACGATAACACAAAACGGCACGGAAACAATATCGTGAAGCTTTGGACGAAAAACGACGTCGGGAAAAAACAACATAGAATATAGCAGTGCCCTACCTCGTTGCACCAACAACAGCGTGACTTTTTCACGCGCAATGTCGCTAATACACGACTCAAGCGGCTGGCATTATAAACTCCTGTGCATTAAAGCCTTCGGTATTGTGCTTTGAGGGGGAGGGGGGGGGGGGCGTGTGTGCCATATACGTTTAAAAGAGGCGGGGGGCTGAATTTTAAAGCGACTCGAAGCGATTGAGAGGCGGCGTGATCTGCTTTCAAACCAAGCTGCTGGAAGTGTCGTTGAACGAAAAGGGAATTTGTTGAAATAAATCGATCGGACGGTGTTCCAGAGCAAAACGGTGTCCTCTTCGTGCGATGAGCAAGATCTGCGCGCTCTTTTCCGGGGGAAGGGGGGAAGGTTCTAATTTCTAACGCCTTAGATATCCATTAGTTTTGCACGCGATAAGCCGGTACATCATTATCATTCGGTCTCTACGTCGTGATAATATGGAGAAGGTGAACCGCCTGTCGCCTCAAAGAGGTACGATCCGAAGTATACTATATTCTTGAAAGTTGCATCTTCCTAAATTATTTACAGTCCATTGGGAAAATCGAAAGACTCCTGCGCTTTTGCGTGTTAGTTTAAGTGGAGAATCCGTAAACTATGCGGTATTAACTCGCAACTACTGTAACGACATCAACTCCGTTGCACATATATTTTATGAAGTATCAGGAAGGATATTTACTCTCTTCTCTTAGATAGCTTCTTCAATTTATAATTTATTACTTTTTGCCATTTATTATTATAAAAATATGAGTAAAGTGATTTATAAATTAAGTCATTGCCGAAATGCACGAATAAAATAAAAGTGAACGTTCTACTTTATTGATATGGATTATAGTTACGTTTAGCCATACTATATTTCTTTAGTAGTTGAGAGTTAAACTTTTCTTTGATCTTTATTGCGCAATAAACACGAAAAACGTTGAGGCGATCATCTATGCTTTAAAAATTAAGCTCGTCGGGGTGAAAGCCGCTTTTAATATACGCCCCAGGAAGTATTCACCGTTAACGCGTTTATCGACCGTTTTAGCTTATCGCTTATTTTTATTTCCTCTCTGTTCTGACGAATTTAAAAAAGCAAATTGCACGGAGATTGATGCGTGAAATAGAACGCGTTAAGAATTAAAAAAGTTGGAAGCATCAATAGAACACGAATCTAAATCCATGATCGCATCCGCGCGGAGAAGAGTTTCCATTTTCACAGTCAGAATATATGCGATCGTAAAAAAATTTCCATTTCTTGCGTCGCCATCCTATATTATACTGAAAACAGACGTGGTTCATTCCTCTTTTTACGACGCGAATAGTTGCGGAATATTTTATCGCTCGTTTATGAGTCGTTATCGATGCGCTCACAATATGTCTGACGAGTTATTTTGTTTTTTATTCTAGACAAATTTTTCTAATTGACAATTAACTTAAAAATTAAAATTAATTTACTTAAAAAAAAAAAAAAGATCTGCCAATTATGATTTTATACGTTAAAATTAGAAAGAGACACATTTTCGCGATTTGCGCGATGAAGATGTAAACTAAATTTACATCACTATTTTCGTATTGCAAAGCGAGATAATTTATTTCTTTTGTCTCGCATCTCAAACTTCTTTGATCAACAATCATTTAACTTTGAAAATTATACACAAATATATAATTAAATGTAATTATAGAATAAAACAAATGTTTTAATTAATAGGTATTTCTGAGTACCGTGTTCAATAAGAAAATCATGTATGGTGTGTGAGGTTACATTGATTCCTCAAGAGTTTGAGAGAACAATATTAAAATCTCTCTCTCTCTCTGTTAATAATATTTATTGTTTCCGTTTCAACGTGATGCTCTCGTATTGCAAATATGACCTAAAAGCTTCCATTTATCTCTTCATATTCCGAAGTACGATGTTATAGACATGCTGCTGTACGATACCAGGCGCCATATATGTTTTAACGTTAATTAAATGTATTCTATAGAGGCACTTCCAACAAATACACCATGTCTGAATAATAGACGTATCATGATTATTCATAGCGAGGAAATAGACAACGCCGAGAGTTGATTGACAGCCAGCATTTGATATATCGCGTCATACATCGAGTTTAAAGTTAACGAAGGTATTCAGCCGTCGCGTTAAAGATTAATCTTGAAGCTTTAAGTATTTCTGCGAGCCGGTTTGAAATATACAGGCGGTCAACGTAAACCAACTCGCTAATTGCGGCGCTTGATCCTTTAATAATAAGTCGGTTTTGCATCGGTGTCGGTCTGTTTCGCTTCAAACCGCGATATCCTGACCGAAAATACGCGATCTGTTCATGTAACGTTTAATATTATTTCGGTAATGGAAGCACCCGGGCCATCCGCTCGTGTTATCATCCACGGTATCGAAATACCTTGCAAAAATATTTTGAAAACAAAACTGTACTTCTCGTGTATCTAAACACACGCTGATATTTCATACTAACTGGCGTTTTCTTCGATGATCAATGATAGTCCATATTAAACTCTAAGTCTGACGTGTGAATATAAAAAAAAATTTATTATCGAATATCGAGATGTTTATGATTAGTACCTAGTTATAAAATTAAAATTTACAAAATTTGATTATAAAACTATTACATTGAACTGTTTATAAAATTAAAAGCTAGAAGCGCCAAAAGAGAGCGTTAAAAAAAGCACATTTGCTTGTTTACATGTAAGAGTAAACTTACATTTTGATATATTGATATATTTATTAAACAGACAGAATACAATACGTCGTCGCGTTTTTATTTATTCACCAAGTTTATGTAGCACTGCCTGAGTTTATATAGCCTACCGGCGCTCAATCTTTTACAGCAGTTAGGTGGAAAATGAATTGGTTGTTGGTGCTTTCCAATAAAATACGAGCTTCTTCTCCGTGCAATTCTACGGGCTTTACTCGCCAGTTCACTTTTCGTGACCGAACTCTACTTTGCGGGACGCCAATCGCGAGATAATAAATCGGCACACGGGATAATAAATCGTTCGACGCGAAAAGAGATCCACGCACGAGAGGATTGGACCGCCACGCCAGGAAGCTCCACTTGTCCGTTACCGGATTCGGTGCGAAATGGGTCAAGCTAAAAATCGATCGTGAGAGTTTCCTGTAACATTCATTCAATCAGCCGCCGGACAGAGTTTACGTTATGCAATTTAATTAGTCCGCGCCGACGAGGGGTGGAGGGGTTCAATCGAATTTACTACGTCCCTATATCCCGTCGGAGTTTCTTGTCCCCGACAGGACTCGAGATTCCGCTCAGATTCGGGTCAGAGTGCTATTAGGTCTATCTCTGAGGTCTTGACTGGCTTCAAGACGGGATAAATTTAGCGACAGCAAGATACACCGGCAATTCCGACGAGCAAATCCGCGATGGGCTTACGGATGAATTGTTGTGCGCGAGTGTTTATCTTATAAACGTATAAACTTTTCGTGTATATAAGTTGCAGAACTGCAGAACGCGAATACACAGGACATCCTCCATTTTCTCTTAGCTGCAGAAAATAAAGCTGAAAGGATTTGTTCGTTTCTATGTATTTTTTTTTTAGTTCCAATTGTCTACGTATTTTTTAGTTCCAAATCATATGACTCCAAATTCATAAGACAATTAATTGAATCGAACAAATACTCGTCGAGACAATTATAATATATAGATAATATTTCTGCATTAATTGAAGTATTTTTTTTTCTTGTTTTTCATGAGTGATAAGCATTCGAAATTTTTCAGACCATCTATATTAATAAACTATATCTATATTAATAAAATATTAATGTATGTATTCAAAAATGTAAAGGATATCCTGCATAAAAACAAAAAAAAGATGTAATAATGTTAAACATGCAATGGATTGAGTCGATCGATGATTTTCTTTCAAATTAATTTTTTTTTCGTCATAAAAAGAAAACTGGGACAAGACTTGCCAACTCTAAAGCATGCTCTCCTTCTCTCTCCTTTCCTCTTTATACATTTTCATAAGAGGTACATGCGATCCAAAGCGATCACACAAAGCGCGTTCTCGTTACAGCAGCTCAAAGTCAACAGTAGCCTTCCGAGTTACACAAGTTGACTAGACCACGATCCTTCACATCAGTCAAGGTTCTCTCCCACAAGAAATAGAGCTCATTTGTAGTTGACAAAGTATATATCAAAGTGGACATTGGCTTGACTCAACCGGGATTCATTAAAACTCAGAACTGCGAAATAGTTCCTAGTAATGCTTCCTTCGCTTCTTATTCTAGCTTTAAATTTAATATCTTTCTTTTTTTTCTCATCAATTCACAGAAAAATCAGAAACAAATTTAATAATGATATAAATAAAACTTTAATGAAATTATCATTTTCAGATGATATTAATATTTAAATATAGGCTTGCGTTGTTTTATTTCTCAGTCAGATTTTTAGAAGGAGAGTTTAATTAAAAAAACGAGTTTCTAATTAGCAAATTGACCTAACTGAAAGTGATGATATTAATTTTATGATACTTTCTCTAAGAATCTTTTTTTTTTTTTTCAAAACTTGCACAGCACTATCGCAACACTGATCGTGCAATGTGGACACGGTTCTTTCTCGCGAAGTTTGTTCCAAGTTTTTATATCTCATCAACGATTATCGATAAAATGGTGGCCACGCGAAAAGAAGTTGGCAAGCCTCGACTCATCGGCAAGATGCCCTCGTCTCATGAGACAATTTCTCGGCGCTCGTTTTTACTTTGGTCGTAGATTGCAAAGCGGAAATGGAAGGGGCGTATATACGAAGTAATGAGATTACTTAGTGAACTAATTTTCATCACGCAATACACACAGACATACATATGTATACAAGAAATACCATTTCAAGTTTAGCACTCTTCATTCGGTCGATCACGTAACTTTTTGTACAGAAAGTAAAAAATGGGAAGCGTTCACTTATCAGTATATAATTATACATATCGTTTAATTTTTTTTAGACTTCTTAAACATTGAAAAAAGTACAAACTGAAATAATCCAATGAAGATTATATGACTGACATTAAAAATGAATTTTACGTGAATGCACCATTTTCTACCACGCAAATCGCTCATTACGCTAAATTTATTTTCTTTAAAAATGGATGAAAAGGTCTAATAGTTAATAAAAATATGATTTTTACAATGTAATAGAGATTCTTATAATAAAATGATCATGCAGCCTAAAAGATATATAAAAAATATCTAGATTAGATATACTAGAAGAATCTAAATATACACGATGTAAAATAATATTGCAAAAAAACGATATATTTACAATTAAAAAGCCTACTTCAAATGATTAGCCTTATATTGAATCCGTAGATAAAAAGGAAAATTATTATTTTACATGTAAATAATTAACTTATAAATAGATCGCCCTTATGTGGATTATATATCGCTATTTTCTCTCTCTCTTTCTCTCTTCTCTCAAAAACTGAATTTTTTCTCGATTTTTTGCAGTTTATAAATTAATGATCGCCAGCCTCAACAAGAACAAAACAAAATCTAATCTTCTACCGCTTTAATTAATTATAATTATGTGTATTCCAAGGAAAAAAAAATAAGTGTCTTGTTAATTCCTACTTAATAATAAACGGAGGATTATCAGCGACTGAATCGGCCTGCAATTTCCCGTCCGATGCCGAATCGAAAATGATAAGGTACGAGTGGAGGTTCAAAAGTGATAACGAAGAAGATATAGACAGACAGAGAAGAGATGGGGGGATACGAGGGTCACACAGACACAAAAAGAATAGACGTGTGTGAGGGTGAAAGAGAAGAAGTACAGTAGTAGAAAAGAGAGGATGAGAGCCTCGGTACAGCCGAGGTTTTTCTCCAGCATGTATAGGTAGGACCACAAAAAGAATAAAATTGAGATTTTTAAGACATGTACCGATGGTCACGCGATGTCCGCCCTGTGGAGTAGAGCGAATTGGCAGCCGCAGTCCCGGGGCTCTCGGGCTCTTCTGGGGTACTGAAAGCACTGCTCCAGGACGCAGCAGCCCCCGCCCCCGCACTGCATCACCATATCCGACAATGTGGTCATTACCTTCCGTCGTTATCGTTCGTCGGTTTCGTTTCGTGCGTATCGCATTATTCATTTTGTATTATTTTGTCGTTTGTCGGTTTTTTCGGATTTTTTTTTGTTTTTTGTTTTTTGTTTTTTTTTTTTTGTTTTTTCGTGACGGTGGCCATGTAAGATCCGCCAAATGTGAGGGGGTGGTCGGGGGGGAGGGCGCACACACACGTAGCGTAGAACAGTGTGGGAGAGTAGTACCGGTAATCGCACGTGATGTCAGCCGATATTCGCGAATTTTCGTGCAGTCAATCCGAAGAAACGACGTGGAGACAGAAGAAAGGAACAGAAGAAATCAACAGAATTAAAAATTGCGTTAATTGAGATTATCGATTATTAATCTTACTGGCTACAGCTACGTAATATATATATATATATATATATATATATATATATATATATATATATATATATATATGCTAACATGGCTGTTTGAGGGATTGCGGATGTCTACGCTAAAGGGATATGCTAATAAGCTTCATTATTTCGTTTGATTTCTCGCTACTGGGTTCTCTAACTACACTACGCTTTTCAACTACGTAGAGAGTTTAACATTTAATGTATCGACAAGAGAAATTTATTGACCGTCAATTCTGTCGCACTATCTCAATTCGTTATTATACGATATGTAAAAAAGAGTCACGTTTCTTCAATAATTCCATATTATAAAAAATGCAAACGTAGATGCTGTGTCAACTTTGTTAATAATTCTTCCGTTTTATAAAAATAATTACAGGTAATTACCAACGTATTTAATAAATTAATCCATGCATGAATTGTTCAAGAATCTAGAGCACAAAATTGACGATATAAATTTTTCTCTATATACTTAACATACGCGGCAGCATATTCAAATTTTAATATCAGGCTAATTAAATTATTTTTTTGAAACATTTCCAAAGCTTCCTCATTTAAAAAAATTCATTAAGTCGGCTGCTATAATAAATTTAATTGCATTAATTGCAACGATTTAATCATTATTTCTAGAAACTCGCAGAAAATCTTCAATGATATTTTTATGCGAAACAGACAAATGCCTATCATCGTTTTCATAATATTTGACGAGATAAAATACTTTTTTTATACAGCCTAATATATCCTGCAATGTTACCGCGCACATGTGCGTAAAATAATGAATGTTATTAGTTTATAAGTGATTTGCAAAGATTTTTTGTGGAATTCAATTTTATAAAATTTTTACTTTATTTTAAGATGGGAACTAAAGCCTACTCAGTGAAAATTTTCGCGAAAATGTAACATGGAAAAGAGCGAAATATAATATCAAAGATAATTAAACCCATCAATTTGTTTCTACATGGAAAGTATCTTATTAAAGAACCAATTGTTATAATGATAATGATCCGCGATTATATCGTTACGTTGTTAAACTTATCACCAAAATATCCTTTATAATATCGGCATCGCGGCCAGAAAACCGAAATAATCAGTATTATTAGACACGAATTTCGTAAACATCGAGTCTCGAGTCTCTATTCATTAGTCTCTTCTCATTGCTTAATATTTTAAATTGGAATCCTCCGAAAATTAAATATCTATAATTTATATCTATCTATTTAAAGATGTTGGTTTATTTTTGTAATTAATCCACGGCAGTTAAATTACGATTATCACGGCTAATTAATTTTTGATTTTCATAATACGCGAGATACGTTGCGTTATTACCTACAGTATCCATCACGTCAAGCAATGTTGTTTGATTATTAACGAATAATTGTGTTGCTGCATTAACCGCGATATATTGCAGCTGCTAGATGAAATCTAGGCGCGGAATGGCAACAGTGTTCGAATCGATAATATCTGCTGATTGATAGAAGCTTGACAGATGCTGCAGAAGCCAATGTTACCAAACTTTCGATTATACTACATCGTGGTAGCGACAATTGATCTATGCCAAAGTCAATGAAAGCTATATATATATATTTTATTTGTCTACGTACGTATTAGTCAGATATCAAAATAGCCCATTGCCAAAATAATGTATATATAATTTCGATATGGACATGCGCGTTCTACAAAAGCAAAATACATTAGCGTATCCGGAAAAAAAAAGTCGCGCGTTTTTATTACGTTACCGAATTAAATCGTGCACCCTCGAAATATCGTCGTGAACAGGAAGATTATTGGAGAAGGAAAATCGAACGATTTTAACAATCCGAACTGCGGAAGACACGTTAACGATAATAAATTTGGAATCCTTAAAACGCTTTTATTAGAAATCACGGAAATTTGAAATAACAGAATTTATCAATACGCATGTTTTTGATATATAACAAGTGCAAAAAAAAATTGGATCTCTAAAACGCTTCGGTGCATTAAAATCGCGTTATCCGAAACTGCTCTCGCACAAAAGCAACATTAGAAAAAAAGGAGAGAGAAAAAAAAGTACGAGTACCTGTTCGGTATGTCAAACATGTCGAAATGATTGCACTCGACTTTAAAACAATGTGCAAAAAAAGTTTTCGACGTCGATAAAAGTGACGGAACGTTCGCCGACCACGAAATTTAGTTCCAGATTCGTTTTTCCCTCACGACAATTACTCACCGTCACGAATTAGATCACATTGTTCCAAAGGGAGATCAGATCGATGCGTCTAAAGTTACCCCGACGTCTCTTTTTCGCGCGCGCAGCCAGAATAGAAATTATTATAGATTCTCGTTTTTCACTCTCTCGAAGACACGCAGATTATGCAAGATTATGCGGATTAATGGCCGGCGATGTCGGACGTTGGCGTGGTTTCGACTAATTACTCTGTCTTGACCCTCGTTCGTAATTCTATCCGGCGTGACGTCAAACCCGACCCGGGCAAACCCTTTTGTTCGCGCGGAACAAACCGTTCGCTACGAATCGCGTAATCGCACAAACCGAGCAAAACAGCCCGTCAAGCCAGTTCGCGGGCATCAAGTTAATTTAATAGTCAATAAAGTTTACCCGTTAGTGACTTGCTGTTCATTTGGAATACAATGATGCGCGCTATAACGAAATGCAGCCTAGGTCAAATGTAAACGCAGTTATTTAATAAACAGAATTTTCGCATTCCGGAAAATACGTTTTTTAAATTATTTATAATTAACTATGGGAAAACATAACTTCAACAAATTTTAATTAATTAATTTATCTAAAAGCCATAAGAGATCATTTAAATTAAATGATTGTGTGTAATCGAGTTCTAAGTACTGAAAAAAATTTATAAAGGCAATTTTTGCCTTACAAAGCTCGTAATTAAATTTATTTAATCAACGTGTCAACTATTGAAGCGTTTCAAAAAAAAATTCGATTTTTTATTGTACTATATAACGTATAAAAATGTGTATCACAATATAAGTGATTAAATTAATTTTCAGCATTTATAAACTTTTATAATTTTTTAAATATTTTATATATCAAAACAATAAAAAAAAATAACAAATTAAAATTAAAAATATGAAGTCAATCAATGACATCAATCAATTCGTTTCAATGATACCTATTACATTATCGTTAATGTCTTTTCACAATTAGTTAATAAATTAATTGTACGTAGTTAATTTTCATAATTTCGACATTCGTAATTTAAATTAAGGTTGTTTTCCATATTAAAATTAAAGAAAGTTCATTTAACACTAAGTGAGAAACTTTTTTGTAGAGTTTTGTAATTTATCTATATTATAAAAGATTAATTCGCTAACATTTTAATTTATAATCGGTTCCTGTGAAAATAATTATTAATGACTAAACATTGAAACAACTGCCATTTCCATTATTTGGACAATAATCAAAATTCAATTGGACAATAATTTTGGACAATAATCAATATAAATATTACGATCTTCAATAAATTGCAGAGTTACACTTTCATATAAAATTTTATACTAAATGATATATTTGAACAATTTTATATTATGAATGTTGCAAAATTTTTAAACTATATACACACTAAAATTATATTGTTAATAACATTTTTTTTTTGCTTTTCAGCTATATACATCTTTTATGCATTCAATGTTTGTCTCAAAATTAATTTGAATAAAGTTGATAAAATTAATTTTCATTTTGCGAGCAAACTCTCCAATTTTATCCGTTTAATCCTATTTCTTTATCTCTATCTTATTAATATTTACAATATAAATATAATGTAAAATTACAAAGCAAAATATTAAAAAAATTCTGTTACCAAATTAATCTCTCCTACACTAGACTATATTCACGTGTGACTTGCAATAATCCTCGTAATTATCACTACAACTTTGTTTTCTTCGTTATTTTTGCTGTCTTAACACGATGGTGTAATTCAACATTTTAGAATTGTTTTTCCTCGTTAATAGGACTTTAAGTCAGTTGCCTTTCGTCTAAAATTACGCGTTAAAATTCGGGGCGAGGAATGGAATTTAAAAGACGCATTTCCCGGTCATTCGCATATCGAGGCGCAATGCGTACGGTTGAATACCGTTACACGAATATACTCTCGTGAGTGAACCAGAATTCAAGATATGCTGATAACGGAAACGCCATTATATTTGCGCCTTTACGTTCCCGGCCGTATATCGGCATTATTCGAATTTTGCCTTGCCGACGACTAGGCGCGATCGTGCATGATACCCGAGGATTTGTCACACTATGCATAATGGCGATTGCATCGCGTCCGTCCCATGTGTATAATGAAGTGTCAATATTGTACGAGACACGGAATTTCGCGAGAACGAAAATGTCAGGCATTTGACGCCGGCATGATTCGATCCCGTTGTTGTAAAGAAGCTTATGTCGCGTCTTCGCCACGTTCGCATTTCCCGCGAAAATAGATTAGATTTTTGACGAAATATCTCTCTCAGAACTTGGACGGCTACTTTTCTGTATTTATATCGCAGGATCAACCTGCATTTTTTTCGATATATATTTTTCTTAATTATTATATCGCAAATTTATTGCATAATATTGAATTGCGAATATGAAAATCTGTAAGGGGATTAGGGAGGAATATTAATATCAACCCCTTTCTCGGCTGACTACTTGAGGCAGGTATTGGAAAAACCCATAATATATAATCGATCCTGAGTGATTATGACTGATCTCTCTAGAATAACCCATAATATAAAATCTAAAAATAAGACTAATATAAAAGAAAATTAATTAATTATTGTCATCTGATCTAACGATCAAGTGCGAGTTCGTCAGGGGTAAGCCGGTAAATTCTATAATAAAATTAATAAATCTTAACTTCCAGACGGATTCAATATAGTATTTAGAAATTTTCAACCACCGTGAGATGACAATTTTATATTTCGACAGTCCGCGCGCAATTTTCTCTCCTTTTTCGGGTTGTCAAGCGTCACGCCTCGGTGGATCTTACGACATTTCTTTTTAGCAGCGGGAGAAAATTTCTAAATTCCATCAAGCGTGTTTATGTAAGGGGGGGGGGGCTCCTCTCCTCCGGCTTCTGCGGTCTGAGTCGCGCTGCGGGTCGCCCGCCGCGCCGATCCCGCGGAAACGCGGTATACCTATGCGTTACCTGAGAGCACGCGTGCTGCGTCGGATGCTGCGTGTACGTGGCGTTCGCGGCCGCGCACACGCCGGTGCCGGGAACCTTCAGCTGCTCCTTATAGTCGGGCTGGTACGGCAGCAGCATGCGTATCTTGCCCCAGCGATTGAAGAACAGGGCTATCGCGCCCGCCCAGACTATCAGCACTAATATCACTATGCCCACCTCGACGCCGCGGATCTGTGGAACAAAAACAGTTTCGTCCTCTCGAGTATTCGATTCGCGAATCGAGATGTAAAAGCGATCGTGATTGACGTAGGAGGCCTAAGTACGACTCTTAATCACGGCGATAAAAATCAGAACGAGAAACTGATAAGATAACAATTGCAATGAGATTCTTAAAATTTCTTAAAAAAATATATACATTTTTAGAAAATTTTTAATTCATTTGTCAAGCTTTTTAATTTTTACGGATTATAAGTAAAGCTTTAATAAATTTAAAAGGTACATCGTTATTTTTACGCCATTAAGGAAATTAGAAGAAATCGTAGAAGAAACCTTAGGATCATCATCATGTTCTTTTGTTCTCCCTTTCCCTATACAACGCGCTGATGATTCTCTCACTTGAAGTCAAGTGAATACATACTTTAAAATATAAAAGTTACGGTAATTACGATGTAATCTTTTTAAAAGTTTTTTTTATTTGTGCGCACGATTGGATTTATCCCTACAGGCAAGAGTATCAGCGTTTTTAGTCCCCATCAGTGGATATTAAGAGAGATCTTTTTTGCATAAAGAGGGACGCGGGACCCTTTCTAGTCTCGATTAAATTTCGACAAAATTTCGTGGTCGTATTATACAGCCTTTCTTTTTCCTGCTCTGCTTTTATTCTCTCCGTGGAATAATCTCATATTCCTTCGCACGATAAATTTCCTGCCTTCCATTCATTTACGAATGGCACTCGCTGATTTTACAAAAGAATACGTTTGGAATAGTCGATGTAAAATGTCAATTCGTGCACGTCAGAGGCAATATAAAATGTACGTAGAAATTCATATTCTACGTTTAAAATTTATACAAAAAAGTTTTAAATCATGTCGACCATGACGTAAAATTTATTCCACAAGAAATGGCAGGTATATAACATGTCCTTCCAGTCAATACCTCCGCTGATGCGGACAGTAACATCCGCGTTGCGAATATCGGACTTTTTTTCAATGGCTTTGTTCGCGAAGATATACCTTTCCATGCAAGTTTTGTATTATAGATGTTGTGTACAGCGAACATGCGAAGATCACAAAGAGAAGCTCAGAGACAGCGAGCATTAGTAAAAATGCACTTTTAGATTCAGTCTTTGCAATGTACTTTGAAAAAAGAATTTATCAGAATATATCAGATATCGATACGAAAATACATTTCACATTAAGCAAGAAAAATACTCCGTATATATCGTCTCAGCATAATAAATTTTAAATTAATAAATACATATATCTCCAGATGTGTTACATTTTAATTTATAATATTATCTGTACTTTAAATTAAAGTCAGTTACTATCTCTTTGTATTTTTATTGTAGGAAAAGAAAGGTTTTGTAAATTTCAAATTCTAAATATATCTTTCAATAAAATTTAACGTGGCAGGAGAGCGATGTGTTAAATCTATTATCCAGTGATTCTGTTTGCCTTCTTACTATCTATTGGAATAGATAAATTTTGATTCAGTGAATAAAAATACGCGATGGAAAAATCGTCCGAGTCCAAATCCTCGCGCTGCTTTAAAATGACACGGAAAAGTCGATGTTGGAGAGTGTACTCGAGAAATACGGCGAAATATCGAAAGAGAGGCCAGCTGTGCATTGCCTTTTATTCAGTCATTTTTCTTCCGTTCATCCATTTTGATGTTTCCCCGCGCAACGCGGATATTGCATCCTAAGGCATGATAAATTGATTTTTCTTTCGTCGAACGTTTTATGCTATTCGAACGATATTTAAGAATATTTCCTTGCTCGACGAGCTATAATCACATCTACACGTTCAAATTCACGATCAGATTAATTTCTCTCTTCTGTTCGATTACGATTGCAGACTGCGCACGTTTATTCAATGCTGAAACAACGGAAGCGATTTCCGATACGTCAGATAACGAAATCCCGCGAACGCGAAATTGTGCATCGTTTAGGAGAAAAGTAGCTTACTTGTATATACGGTTGAGGCTGCTGCGAGGATGGTGGAGGTGGAGGAAGAGGACCACCGGTTACCGCTGCATCCTGCTGCGGGGACGTGCGTGGTGGCTCTGGAAACGATACGAATCTCGTTTACCATGATACGCCAAATCGCATAAATCACTGGCCGTGAGATTTTATACGGTGCTCTGCGCGCGGAAAATAATATTGGTAATTTAATTCTTCGCAAGTTAACTTCCGCGCGCTACATATGATTGAAAAAGTGAGCGTTCAAAGAACTTAAGCAAACAGAAAACGATATTAATTTACACTTTTTGAAAGGCTAATTCATTACGATTCATTGAAATTTACATTTTCTACAGTACAGGTTTTATCTAATGTGTTTTTCCTCCCCCAAAAAATAAAACTCGAATGAATCAACCGACATCCATTGCCAGATACATGTATATTTATATGTAACAATGTAGTAACAAAAAAATAGTTAAAAGATAAATATCTGTTTTTTTATACATGATAAATCATAAATCTGCAAGCTGTACCAAGCTAAAAGTTAAAATTGAGCACTTTTGACATATCGAATTATCAAACAATTAGAAGAAACTTGCAATAAATAATTTTATCTACGTTCATATTTTTAATTTAAATATTCAAAAACCTATTTAAATATTTATCTCACAAAAATATATCTCTAATTAAAGATACATTTTAAAATAGATCTTTCATTTAATGAGGGAGGTAAAAAATATGTGGGAGGCAAATATTTCCGGGATAATATGTTGCAAAAATGTGTGCAAACAAAACTATCACAAAACACGGTACTTGCTACTTTGCTACTTTGTGCGGGGATAAATCAATAAATCAATATAAATAAATATAAAATAAATAAGAAAGATAACTACGAAGCGTCAACACTGGTGGATGCTAAATGGACAACTACATAGATTATTAGAAAACTATTTCCCTTTATCAGAACGCACCTGTCACGTGTGACCGTGATGCCGGAGACAGGTAAAGCTTAGGAAGGCAAAGCTTACCGAGTGTACGGAAGACGATCGGTCGGCTTCGAAACTTCTTTCCAGCCCTCACGGCGGTTACGACCAGCTGATATTGCGTGTCAGCCCGGAGGCCGCTCAAAGTGACCGCTTCGCTATTTCCTGCGACCACCGCCACCACCCTGTAACTAACCACCTTGCCGTTATGATTCCGTGTTTTACGTTTACAGCAGTTATGCGCCCCTTCCGATTGCGAGTTCCGGCAGAAGAATTCCAAGCACGATTCGTTCCCTGACAGAATCCTCTAATTCCGTTGTTATTCTAACGATTCTTACGCTATTGATAACTGAATTAATAAGTTAAATTTTTAAATAGATGTGATAACTTTTTATGTTTTTTTTTTTTTACAAAGCACATTTTTTATTCTTAAAATCAAATCAATTTAAAATTCCGTTTAGAAAATATTGTAAATCGTTCATTCAAGAATTGACAGATATTATTTTTATAACTACGTATTACATGACGAAGAGGCTTCACCTCAGCTAATTATTTCTTGATAGTATTTCTTATATATCAGAATGTCTAAGCGGTTTACTCTTCCGCTAATGCTATTATACATGATATTAAACACACATGAGTGCACATGTTCATTAATCATACCTGTTATAAATAATTGCCAATCCACACGTTAACAGTCTCTATAACTCGAGGAATATATCCAATAATTATCGATAACAGCAATATTAATCTCCTGTCACGTTATCTAACATATCACTAATGACCATATATAGACATGATTAATAATGTCCGTTTCGTTTCCTCATTATTTAAGAAAAGCGAGCTTTTAAGCATTATATGCATTTTTCAAACAGAATAATTAATATTTTTATTAATTGCAATAAACGAGTTAATCGATTCGTCATATAATAATTAGATGTACGAAAATTGATTAACTTTAATAACATGATAATTGACGATCCTCAATGTAAGCCATCACAATCGGTATAATGCGGGACCATGGCGATAGTAAAAGAACTCATGTTAATAAAATGAATTACATAAAATGAAAAGAGAAAGAACGGACAATAGAAGGGATTTGCTCCATTCATTTTACATTTATAACAGCCACATCAATAGGAAGCGTAAAGATATTTTTTTACCTAGAAGCATTTTTCGGGTAAATTAATTTTTAACGGATGATTTATAGTGGCAAAGGAAGTACATTACGTTTTTAATAAATTTTTTTTTGGACTATTCTTGGACAAAAAAATATGTCATTAAAAAGATTTGTTTCAAACAATGCATAAGAAAAATAACTTTTTATCTTTAGTTTATTATACATTTAGATTAATTATTTTGAATTATTTTATTTATTTTGAATTAATTATTCTATAATTATCCCATCGACATGTTCTTTCAGCTTGAATGAATCCATAAACTTTTGTAAACAAGTTATCTTAAATGAGAGAAAAATGAAGCATTCAGCGCTTATTAATTATGATTGTTTATACAAATCCAATATCTTTTAATTAATGACACATTAGTCGAAATATGATCAAAACAAAACAAATGGAAATATCGAATATATTTGGTGCGCATCGACATTCATTGAAGCGATTATTGTAATTTGAGCAGAAAATGGGCATTGAATTTCGATACGTTGCTGTCAGCAACGTACAAATCGATCGATTTTGAGAAGCCTTAATAACGAGGCATGATGGAATCGTAATACAATAGCTTTGCACCACGATAGATACAAAATAGCAATTATTCTAGTGCACCGTTATTAACCTCTTCAAGCTATAAGCCACTAGAAATTATCGCTTTTGATAAGTCATACTTCACGAAACAGATAACATAATGGTTTATTAATCTATTTAAAAAACAATTATGTTTTAAAACTTTAACACATCGTCTATTTATTAAAATAATAATGTAATATTTAAAAACTGTGAATAAAAAAATATGAAGATTAATTGACTTTTGCTTAATTTTTTAAGGATTAAATTTCGATTTGTAAGAATTGCGTGCTCGCAATTTTTACATAATAACTCCCGATGGAATATTAAGCTAGTTACTTTTTAGTTATTTTTCGCAGCTCGACCCTGACAGCATGTATTTTGCTTTTGTGGCTTATCTTTTCTGAATCTTCGATACCCGAGAATACAAACTATGTCCTTACGAAGATGGGAACGCTCCTCCTTCAGCAAGATCATTTTCTCATAGATTGTATCGAAGGTTATCAAAGTGCAACTTCGATTTATCATCGCCGTAGTTCGACAGATTCTATACACAGGACACTCGTGTCACGTTTCAAGTCACGACGATAATTGAATCGACGATATTAAATGTACCGTTAACAATCATTAAAGATCAAGATTATCAGACTAATTTCTTGAATATCGACATCAAAGTTCCGCTTTATAGCTTAATTATTATTAAGTGGAATTATTATTATTATTATTTTTATTTTAAGATTGCTCGCTTTCTCTTAAATTCTCGTAGCGCATATCTGCACTATATTTTAGATGATGATAAAGAAAATATTTATTTTCCGAGGAATATTAAATTAAAGTATTTTCGAAATATTAATTATGCATTATTAATTTTTAAAATTATAATTTTATCATATTTATGACTATAAATAATTATTACGTTAGTATTTCACATACATATATTGCATATATTCTAATAAAAAAATTCAAAAATTCGTTAAAATCGAATTATGCAAAATTCTATTCCAAATAATGTTGCACTTTTTTAAGTATAATCTCTTGTTTTGAATGTATATTATATGAAACATTATTTTCCAAATGAAAATATGCTATGCATATAAGTATTTTGTACACCGTCCACTCAAAATGGTTGTAAGATATAATGCTGCTGCAAATTATTAGAATTAATGTAAACTTCTAAAATCAGATAATAAAATAGACACAGTTTGGTTGAACAGAAACAGAATTAAATCGAAAATTAGTTATAGCGCATGTTTCCTAGTAAAATTTTCCAACTGACCTATTTAATGTACCCCCCTCTCGTGCATTTTCGTCGTTACGTAAAGCCATAATCTAACCTACGTAAGTGCATGTTGGATTTTACATAACAAGACCCCGTTAGTACTGGACCGTCATCATTATCATGGCAAAGATCGATGCTATGCATTTGCGCAAAGCACTCCTACCGCTTAAGTGCATTTAGATGAACGAACGCTCTGCAACAGGCCGTTTGTGACCTTCTCATGTTCGCATTTCAATAGTTCAGCACGCGCAGCGTTTGTCATCAAATATAGCTCTGCTCGCTCCGCTATCGATTTTATACCAATAAAAATATTTAGAAAATATTTTCTACATTTTCTGATTCATAGAAACTCTAAAAATGCAAATACATAATCGTAAATGTATGTTTTTATGCATACACACGTAATATTGTAATCAACCTCAACAATCCACCAGTTTTCAAGATTGCAAGTGATAAAAAAACTTCATTTCTGATTAATTAGATAGATTTTAATTCAATAGAAGTTTTGTTTAAATAATTAAAATATCATCTTTTTATTGAACATTTAAGTCAAATAATTCAATAAATAAATAATAACATATTTCATTGTCGTTGTTATTCTAAAAATATAATTAGTTATAAAACAACTCTAAAATCTTTTAGTTCTAAAATAAGTGTAAATCAATACAATCACGTTCCAATAATGGAAGATAATAACGGCTCATTATTAATTTAATATTCTTTTATTTGCGATACGTACGAACTGAATTCGTCTTCTATTTCATATCATTATTTTAATGACACGGATTGCCATTCATAAATGCCGAATCCGATTACTGTTACTTTCATGCTTGAATGCAATATGTTTATTCCAATATCGCCCCCATAATATTGTTTCCATTTCGTTAGTGTACACTCTACACAATTCATCATTAATAATGACTTTATAAATTTGAATAATATTGAGATAGAGTGAAAGAAAAAAATTAGTACTTAATACAGAAACGGTATAAATATCTATCGCTAATTAAACTTGACGTTTATTATTATTTTCTAAAAGTCGTTTATATTCTAACTTGGACTTGTTGTTTTATATTGTTTTAATAAATGATACAATATGAAAAGCGTAAAAGTAACTTAACGTAGTGAAGTAGCTAAGAGAAAATTTGGGATAAAGACTTGTTAATATATGCAAAATGTCTGAATCCTAATGGGACACCGTTTGTAAGAAGAGCGAGCCAAACTGAGCAAAAAAAGTTGCTATTTCACTATCAATTAATAATTCATATGTATTGTCATACATATAATTAATAATTTATATAAAAAATATATTAATAATTATATCAAAAATATTCATATATATGTGTTACCGTGACTATATTTTCATTGTATTCGATATTACTTTCGTACTTATTACTTTGAAAAACGGATTGCAGGTAATTAAATTTCATAATTGTCATAAATTTAGTTACCAGAACTATTTTGTTTCTTCTCAGTGCGGGCGCTTGCATTGACCGATGAACTGGGCTTATTCCACGATGTTTAATCTAATCCAATTATTAATAATTCATTATTAATTGCGAAAATCATAAAATAGTAGAGGACTTTTCTGCTCAGTTTGACCCACTTTACTTGTACACAAGGGGTGTACCTTTAGGAATCATTTCCTGTATATGTAACATATGTATATGTAACATTGTTGTCAGTTGTATAGAAATTTATGCTAGACAGGTGCGGAATTAACCCCTTTCAGCATGCACGTCACGGTAAACTCAATTTCTCTGCTGTATACAATTCCTTCTAGTAAAATTATGTTACGAATATTTGCTTACAGATTACCAATAGAATTCTGTTTCTTAATAAAGTAAATAAACTTATCAATTAAGATTCTTAAAAAATCTTTATAATATCAGATAGTTTTTTATAAGAATATCTTATAATCTGTGAACAAGCTTAGAGTTTTTTAATAATTCGAAATAAAATAATAATAATTGTAATGAATTATTTGGCTCACTCTGAAGAAAAGAATTCTAGATGTTAAGGCTAAATTTAAAAAATTCCACATTATTTAATTTATTTATTTATTAATGACATTTGTATTTTTATGATATTCTTATTAGTTATTAGTTATTTTTAATCCTTTTCTTTTATTTCAAATCAAACTCACACAAAAACTACATTTCTGCTAGCACACTTTTATAAATTAAAATTATGCAAATTACTTTGCTATTACGTTAATTTGATACTTCATTACGCTTCATTACACTTTAAGTTCTAGAAAAACTTTTTATATAAAATATTGGAATATTTTTCATATTTTTTTGATATATTACTTAGCTTTGCCACTACGATGTTAAACATAAACTGGGAAAAGCTATACACAAGGGTTCAAACATTGAATGCGTGAGTAAAATCAATATATACCATCAATATATACCATTAAAAATGATACATTTGCACATGGAACGAGATTATCATGTAACAAAACATATTTAATATTTAATTATTAACTCGTGAGTATTCGCGCTATATGTTGTGCAAAAATAATTTTAAGTAAAACATTTATAGATATATAGATTATTCATGTCATAAATAATATCATTGATTTATATTTTCAATTTCTCAAAATTTTTAAACGCGCATTTAAATATTATTTGTCTTCTTTTGTTATTCATTATTTTAATTTTAATTAACAAAAGATTACAACGCAAAATAAAATATATTGCATTTTTAATTTTTATATAAACAGGATACATCTTTTAAAATTTTATATAATATAATAAAAATTTTACACGATATGCAATATTTTATTATTTTTCAGCTAGTTTAAATGATATATAATTTTGTGAAATTCACAAAATTTGATTTGTTACTACAATAAATTTTATCACTAATGAATTAAATTATGGATTGCAGAAAATTTCTATCGTATAATTTTAAAATATAAAATATTAAATATAGGTCTTACAGATTGTCATTACCGTAAAATGTATGAGATCCATTTTAAAAATTAAAAGTTAATAACAAAATACAATCAATTCTATTGACCTAATTAAGATGCCATTATAAAATATTTCAAAGTTGATGATGTCGATACAAGTTGATGATGAATCATATATGTAAAATGCAGTATACTTGGCGAACACTCACGGGTTACACGAAAATCATTTCAAGAAAAGCGGGATATACCTGCCATCGTAATTCCTGCGCCGCAAAAGGAGGAGGTAAAAATCTCAATTAATATTGAGCTCTCTTTAAATGAACGTAAATATCGAATCGACATCGGTTGGTATAAATTCACTATCTACTATTTCGGTTTGCCGCTCCTATAAATCTGTCTGTAAACCTTCTATTCCAACGTGATTCATCTGCACGTTGCGGTGCATCGACGCGATAAAAGCAAACACATGCGGAAATGTGTTCCTAGAATGTGATTCTAATTGTTTTCTTAAGCCCGTTTCACTCAAACATACTACGTATGATGTATTTATGGATATTAAGTCACACTCTCTAGAAATTATTTTGTTGTTAAAAGAAAGTTCACGCAGCTGAATATATGCTTCGATTTATTTGTTGAATTTTATCGTGATTAATTAATTTATATTTGATGCAGTTATGATCAGATATAATTTTAACCGTTAAACAAATAACATACAAATAACGAATTTTGTTTATAGAACTAATATTTATTCTTATTTACTCTTTTTAAAACGTATTTTTTAATATTAAATTTTAAGGTTGGAACATCTGTTTGCAACAATCTAAAATCGAATAAATTATCGAGTCAAGTTGATTCAACTTAATTTAAATCGCGAAGCAATAAATAATCTTACAGATTAAATCTTCAGATTAAAGAGGAGGAAATTTTAAGCACCAATAAAGATAGATTCAAATACGAATGAAATAGAAGTAAAAGATATTGTCCTCTGATATTTACAGAACGATACACACACACACACACACACACACACACACACACACACACACACACACACACACACACACACACACACACACACACACACACACACACACACACACACACACACACACACACACACACACACACACACACACACACACACACACACACACACACACACACACACACACACACACACACACACACACACACACACACACACACACACACACACACACACACACATATAATCTTTCATCAATATTTCTCATGTATCTTAAACTTGGTGGATTAATAAGTACGCGCCGGTTCAACGGTTTCGCTTCTGAATAATAAAACACACAATTGTACTTAGACGACATTTAAATGATCTCGATTAAGGGAAATTATCGATGACGTGTATTACGCGTGCTAATTCCACATTTTAAACATGCGTGAGACCAGGCACACGCGTGTCACGCGTGTACAACTCGACCTTGCTATCCCTTTGCGACCCTTTGCCAACAGCGAGCGCCGGTGTATCTAGCACAGACTGCAATATTACGTATATATCACCGTTGTTAAATTTTTTTATACATATACGTTTATCCCAGACTCGATAAGCCTAAACGTCTGCAATGCGGCATTTTGTCGCGATCCGCAAACACGTAAGTGTGTCAGCGCTTCAACCGCCGTCGTACGACGTGCGAGAGGAGCGAGGGATTAAAAAAGAGAAGGATGAATTTTCGAGTGAATGCAAATGATTTTTCTAATTTTCCGGTTGCAGAACAGAATAAATGTATGAGAATTCAATCCCGGAAAATGTCTCTTTTCTTTATGAATGAGCAATTTTTCCTGCTGAATAAGAGTGAAACGATAAAACTCGCGCACACTATTAAAATGCACGCAATGCGGAAGAAATTGTGTCGAGATATGCTTCTACGCATCACTGAGAGAACGTGATAAACTTTAAAGCAGGAGAAGCCTTTGTTCAAAGTTGAAAGAGAGATTCACGCGTCGATATTATCTCTGGTCCGTCATAATTTTCATATTTTTGTCTGTACAGGAATTATAACTGGAAGCATTATGAAGCGTATAATCGGTAGATAGAGTGTATCTGTTATTGAGAGGAATTTCCATTTGGAAAGAATCCGATACCCGATAGAACGCAAGAACTGGTGTTTTTATTCGGAAGCTGTTTGCGCAGCGTGAGATGAAAATCTGAATCCTCTCGTCCGCGACTCGTAATATCGGAATCATTGGAACGCACCTGGCGTCGGTTGGCTTGTACGTAACGTCGTATTTCTCGACCTGCTCGACCTGGCTGGTGCTCCAAGACACGCGCACAGACGTCGGGTTCAGGAACATCACCGTTATGTTTTCCGGGACGCCGGGAATGCCTGTCACCGAGCCTGCGAACAATCAATATGGAGAGTGCCTGTCGTTATATTGATAATATCCGCTTGTCGAGATGCGAATTGTATTAAAAATATCATCGTTCTCTTCGCCTCTTCGATTAGACGAGCTCTAAAATTCTTTCTTAGAAAACATTCCGTTCGACCGTATTTTCTTTTTATCAGGTTCTTAATAGCAAATATTTGTATTTAGAATTATCTACGTTAAAATTTTTTAAAGGCCGAATTAGAATTTTCAATTTTTTGTGGAATTTATATTAATAAAGTTTGCAAAAGTAGATAATACAAATTCTATTCTGGATTAAAAATGTTGTTGTAGGTAGCTATAAAAATATTTATTAAGAACTTAATGCTGGGAGAGACACTGTTCTTGTTTCTCTTATAAAAGGTTTTCTTAAATACCTTCTGTTATTTATATGCACGTAATTCTGCATTTACCTACAAATCCAGCTCCTTGAAGGATTAGTATTGTGGCCCAAAGGACCATGCCGCCAGGATGGCGGGCCGGATATGGACCGCGTATCCTTCCGCACACGTGTCCGTCTCCACTTCTGCTTCTTATCGTAGCCGTGCGTCTTTACGGTGCAAAAGCGAGACACCAGTTGTCTACGTATACAATAAATTTCAAATTTAATTCACGATTTAATTACTTCACGAGGAAATCTGCGTCGAAGAATCTCTAGCCATGCGAAAAAGCGTCATCCGACCATTGGTTCGAAATTAAATGAAAATCTCTTGGGAATTAAGTGAAAATTCAAAGATGCATAACTGCAATTATTCAATGTTCCGTGATTACGACTCGATTTATATTTCTACGTAAAATTGCAAAGGTCAGCGCAAAGTCCCGGAAAGTTTTTCAAAAGCGCAGAGTAAAGTTTATTACCTGTACATGCAGCGTTTCTAGTCTTTTATCCTCCTTTGCCGTGCTGCATCCTCCATCTCGGGCTACGTCATAACAATGATAATAGGAGATCACCATTTCACGGTGCATTATTTAGCCGTGCGTTTCATTTGTCGACGATATTCCCGACGATGATCCGTTCGCGAACTCATCCTATATTACAGCTGCAATAATGCAAATAATACAAACCGTTAATTTGCAAATCAATGAAATCATTACTTTTAGAATCGCTAGAATAATCAGCGATAATATCGTATGCTTAAAACAAAAGAATTTAATTTGGATTATTTTAAAAATTCTATTCCATGAAACATCTCAACTACATCAAATTAATATAATCATAAATTTCGTCATTCGTTTCTTAAGAGATCATTAAAATTCATATCGCGTGTGTTTTTTCAAAAATTCAGACGGTGACGTGCGGCTCCGTAAAAAAAAAATAGCACAATTGTTCCTCGATCACAATTAATCGTTTTCCCGTTCTGAAAACACGGCGATTAAGATGTTACTCGCGGCTTCGCGCACTCGCGAGGGTCGCGCACTCGGGGACGTGATGGAGGGACGCACATCTCGCTTCACGTGTCCGATAAGAATCGCGCGATAAGGGGACCGGATGATTAAATGTCCTAGCAATTTGCACGAGGAGGCGAGGAGGCGCCGGCTGACCTTTCCTTCCTGATTGCGTGGCCGCGGTATACCGCGGCTGCGGTGCCGGGTGCCGTGCCAACGAAAATACAACAGACAAAGCACCCCCCCCCCTTCCCCCGACGAGTGCCCGCTCGACGAGCCGCGAGCTTGCGAGCAACAAATGGAGCTTGCGGTTTACATTGGGCCGTCTTTATACGCCGGCGGCCTCCTACGAGCGCGTTCTGCAGCGGCCTCGCGCGTTTGCAATGGCGTATAGCCGTGGGAGAGGAGTTTGTTTAAGTTGGACGTGGGAGTCTCCGTCACCCCCCCCTCCCTATCCCAACGAGAAATTCTCAAAGAAAGCAAAACGTGTCGGCGATATAAGAAGATTTTGCACGATAAACATGACCCGGAATCTTTTCGGAACGTGCAGAAATTCTCCTGAGATCAGTGGCGGTGTTAGATTACTAATAAATAATTTCAAAAGTGCTAGTTGTTTAATTAAGATGTTAATCAGATTTTGAAAATTGAAAGCTGCAGAGACTATGAGATGATTAAAAATTAGAGATACGTATGTAATGATTTTTCATGATCCTGTATTTATGCGTACATAAGCTACTTTTTATATTCGTGATGTTTTAACAGTTAAAATCTGTTATTTATGTAAAGGCGAAACATTAAGAGAATCGATAAGAGTCTCTGGTGATAAAAGTCTATTTAGCAAAGTTTATATTGTCATGATCTGATAACATGGCTTAGTGTATTTATATCAAGTATGAATATAATAGAATATAATGTAATAGAGAATTTTTTGATAATAAAAATTTGACTTACTTGATACGCGTCGTATATATTCTAGTATTAGAGCTAGCCTTCCGTTTTGTAATTTCAATCATTACGTTACAACGTTTTATAATTACGTGGTCTTTATTTATACACGTTCACACCTCAATTATTCACTCTGCGATTTTTAATTTTTCCGATATTCAGGCCCACCTACGCGCACGCCACTGAATGCAACGACTTACACGTTGTGAAAAATATTTTCATCGGACGGAGAATGGTCGGTGTTTCTCTTTCAAGTCTTTTACGAGCATTCGAGCATTTTGCTCTGCCTGATAGAGCAAAGCTTCGCGATATAGAAAAGAAAATCGTTATTCTGTACGACCGCAACGTTATTACCAGCCAAGCAACCCGCGTTTAATCGAATGTGATTAATATTTAAAAAAAAATAATAGAATTTTAAAAAATTCGACTAAGCGGCATTGTTAAATTCTTGAAAAACCGCCGTCAAAATGTCAGCTCCATTAGTTCAATCGTTTCCGGCAGAAATATACTGCGCGTAATTGCCGCCCTGTGTATGATTTACGTACAATGTGACGTCGAACTGGACGATAATATCTTTTTACATGTCACTAGAATAATAATGGGAAAAACTAGGTCAGCTGCAAATCTTCATGTCTCATGATCATAAAGAGAAGAAAAGAAAATGCACATATGTAGATAACCAAAACGTCATTATAAAGAAACGAAATAAACATTTAAAAAAGAACCAAGAAAATATAGCGGCATAAGCGGAATATATTTAATATTTTTAACAATAGTCGATACTTTTATCGTTTTAATAACATTTATTTTAATTATATTGTTTATTTTATTTATATGCTTCGACAGAATTGAATGAACGTTGACGCAATTAATGATTTTAGTAAGCAATTAAATGCATTTAAATGAAATGTATTTAAAGCGAAGCAGAATTATATATATATATATATATATATATATATATATATATATATATAAAATTTTAATTAATGTTTCTAAAGTTAAAACCAATTAAAGAAACTAGTCAGACGTTCCGTAGATCGAGAAGAGGAGTTTCCCGAAAAGAGCATCTGTCAACCCAACGTCGCACCCCTCGTCACATTTTGTACATCGCATCGAAAACCAGCGTCTCGCGGGAAATAATCTCCCGCCAAGTGACAGTTGATTTTTCTTATTATATTTCATATGCTAATGCACGTGAAACAAATTGCGTGAACATCGCGCGACCGTAAATCTTGCGCGCGGGCGCGCGCGGTAAAAGGCACTTAAAGTTATATTTACACGTTGTACACACACACACACACACACACACACACACACACACACACTTAGGGCACGTGCACGTACGAAATTGCGACACGTGCGTTCTGCATTGCGGTAAGGGCACTTGCGGTCTACGATCGAATCGCGATGACACGGCGCGTCTAATCAAAGTCCGCACAAATTCCTCGGGATCTTGACACGGAGGCAAGAAACTCCGTGGCATCGCAGAAAACTATGTCGATACATTTTCGAATATCGTCGCGGCATCTCTCGCGTTTTACCGAGATAAAAAAAAACTCCCATTGCCATCCGCCCGAAAAACAGAAATATTAAACGCTTTATTGGCTATTTTTGTAAATACTACCATCTTTTTTCTTTTTTTTTTTTGCTTTGCTTTATGCAAATATTATTCATGACAAATGTTTCGGGTGATCAAGCATATGAGTTTCCATTGATTGAAAAATAAATAGATATGCGTAAAAGTACGTTCCTTCATACGATATTGGAAATTTCGCGGAGTATCGAACAATTATTATTACGTCATTTTCATTCGCAGTCTTATTAATAAGTCTTATTAATAATTAATAACGATCGGGTGGTTTCTATTTTCAAGTGAACTTTTCTCGGAAATCGATTAAAGAACGCAATATTGTGGTCGATATAAACGATCGCTCCATTAATACGGTGTAACCGATTGATTTAATCGTCGGTCGGAGAGCACACATTTTTCGAACGTGATACGATCTCGTCGGCGATGCGAATTGCAGATTCCCGTAATCTCTTAAAAGCGATCGCCTCGCCGCCATTCATCTTGCCGCTGCTATTTCGAGAGAGCTTGCGAGACATCGACCACACGCGACAAGTTCGACGACTTTTCTCTCTCTTCCCTCCTGCACCCTCCTTGTCCTCCTTCAGACTTGGCCGGATGACGAGCGTTTTGCACGTTGCATAACATATCGCATAAATCTGCATCCGTAATTACTTGGATTATACGCTGACCCCATAATGGTGGAGAAAAAACCCCCGTTTTAAATCTCTCTCTCTCTCTCTCTCTCTCTCTCTCTCTCTCTCTCCCCCCTCCGTGCGAAACGCGCGGATTTATGCCAGTTCTGAAATACCACGGAACAGACACACCCTTGAAGCTCACTGCGCGTAATCGCGCGATTCTACGGCGGATGTTTAAATGTGTGCCATGGGAGTTCAAATATCCCGAACGTACGTTTACAGTGTATTCAATAAAACGTAGAATTAAAGCGTTAAAAGTGAAATTTTTCAGTATCTGGATTATTAAAGAAACATACAAACATTGTTTTAATTGTTATGACGCAGGCTTATAACAAATTATGCTCCAAATAAATCATAAATACGAAGTAAACCATAAAAACCACAAATGTTGTAAAAACAATAATGAATAAAATATTCTTGTGGCATAGTCAAGATTCATATTCATAATTCATTCCTATTTAACTCGGTATTTTTTAACATATTATTTTTTTACTATTAGCACGCCTATATACATATTCATGATAATCCTTTTTGTATAAAATTGAATTTGTATAAAATAGTACAGTTTATATTTTAATTGTTATGACATAGACTTATAATAAATTGTGCTTCAAATAAATCATAAATACGAAGTAAACCATAAATATTGTAAAAACAGTAGATAAAATATTCTTTTGATAGTCGAGGTTCGTATAATCCATTCATATTTAACCCGATAACATTTTATTTTTTTAACATTTTATTTTTTATTATCAGCACGCCTACATACATGTTCGTAACAATACCTTTTGTACTGAATTTATATAAAATAATAGTTTATATAAATTGCGAAGAAATAAAATAGATATTTCTTTGTTTATTAAATGTGACAAATCGTTTAAAATTTAATAAAAAAGGTTTATTTTCAAAAAGAAATTCTATTATAGATTTAATTGGAAACTCCTCTCTGAGGCTATTAAACAAATTGTTTTTCAAAGATTAAAGGTATTAAAATTGTGAATAATACAGAGCAGGAAAACGACTGTTTACGTCCTCTGTCGCGTTAAACTCGAGCGATAGTAAAGGTTCAAAGGAACAGAAAATAATACATATGTAGATTTCATGATAGAAATGGAATTATAGATGGAGAGAAAAAGAGAAAAGAAAAGAGAGAAACGTAATACAAAGCTATGTTAACCAAGAAAATTTCATCGTCGTAAAAGATTACATAATTCTCGTTTGTATTTGTTGCATTTACGCGAAAGAGACGGATCGATAATTGTCAGCCTCGTCCATTTTTTCTCTTGCAGTCTTTTCAAACGTCTCTCTTGTGTATCGGCATTCTTTATGTGCTCTATATTTATACGCCATAATAGATTCGACGGATGCTGGTTAGCGCGATGTCGTTATAAATAGATGAGTGACTGTTGCTTGCTCAGCGTGGCGAGAGAAAAATAAACGCCCGCGCGAATTTCATACCTTCGTTGTAAACGATGTAATATAAAATGTGCGTGACAATATTCCAAATAATTTTCTTAATCTCGCAGAAGGGAGAGATAATATATATATATATATATATATATTGCGTGAAATTTCTTGACCTTATCGTGACGGGCTTTTTATTATATTATTTCCATTATCAATTTCTCGCATGCTAAGTAAACAGTTTCGGAATTGTATGTTAACAATAAATTGTAATACGCGTTATCAAAATTGCTCGAACAATTTATCATTAAAATTTTCAATTACCAAAATCGTTGTACCAAGTTATCAAAAATTTATTAAGATGTATACGTAAAAAAAATTGTTACCGTTTCGAGTCGTTGTACGAATGGCGTTGTATTATTTAAATTAAATTCTGCCGGTTTACATCAACGAAAATATGCTGTATGCTTCCTCTTCAAAACTCCATGGCTTTCCAATTATAGTTAGCATGTTCCACACAGCTGCAGTTGTCGACATTTTTTTTACTTGACTTTAGCGATATATTGTTATTTTAGTTTAGTAAAATAGTATTTTCTATCAGAATTTGTATTTCTAGTATATATGAAAACTATTTATAATAATGTTAATAAGTAGTTAATAATAATAATTTCCAGTATATATGACAACTATTTATAGTAATGTTAATTATCATCAATAAATGATTAAAGATATGTGTTTTCATTTATTTGTCAGAAGTTCAACACAAATTGAGCTTCCAATTATTGGAATAGCAATTATTTTATTAATGCAATTATTTTATTAATAATCCTATGCGGTTTAGTCAAATTATATAGTCTATCGTGTAGTAAATTGCAATGATGTAGCGGTTGTGATAAACACCGTATTACAATCCATATTACAATCGTAATTCGCCGAATTTAATCAAAATTCTGCCACGTTGTAATATGTAATTTTTTTGATAATAATGTAAAATTGTTATTTAATATTTTAAATTCTTACTACGTTTACATAGAATATTACGAAAAAGGAAATTTCAAAATTAGATATAGCATTAAATTTGTTGATTCATATTTCAAAATTGCTTCTTGATTTATCTTCTCTAATTAATTTTTCCAATCTTTCATCAAGAAAATGGAATTCATTAACTGTCGGAAATTATCATTTTACAGAACGTATTTATAGATCAGCCGCCAAACAAACTTACGGTAGAAGTGTTGTTATGCCGAGAATAGCAAGCATAATGTCTGCATCGATCGCGAAATATCGTGACGTAATATCCGCGCAGTAATTTTGCAGCAATGCCGTCGAATGAAGAATGTAATGGTTCAACGTGTATTTTATGATTAATCCTAGTAATGACAAAACTTCCCGGAACCTGGCGACCGTCTGTGTTAACCGCGACAGAGTAAAGCGTAATTTTCAGAAACTTCAGGCAACTGCTAATGATGTTTCTGCATGCAAAGTCGTTAGTAGATTGTTTCACAAGTTTTCATAATGTTCATATATTTTTCGCGATGTATGTGCCATGTGAAGATGGTTGAAATTGGATGCGACACACAACTCGTATAGCGAGACAAAATTCATTCCTTTTCATTTTTGTATTAATAGCGAAACACAAAACTTACAAGACTTGCATACATACATAAATGTCATATTGTAAAAATTACAATTTGAGAACACTTGAGAACACTTTTCAATAAATTGTTTAGATATATTTTATATTACGTTATATGCAGGTTTATTAGATATGCAAGATTTTTTTTAAAAATATATTATTTTAAATTAAACGTTCTTTTTTATTACAATTATTTTTTCTTATTTGGTTCATAATATAAGTAGATAAAAATTAGCTTGTCACATGTAAGCTCGTCGATCGATTAAGCTTTCGACACTGACGAATCAGAAAGTTGAAAAGTTGAACACTCATTTAATTTGAACACTAGTTCAATTTATCTCCATTGCGAAGGAGAAAGAAATGAAAAGCTACTTTCATATCCCATCGAAAAACAATGTAGCGCTTCATTATCGGCAATAAGGATTACAATGGAAGATAATTAATGGAAACTTTCCTCTCTGCTTTTCATAGATCCGACGGACTGCCTTAACGGCGCCTCTCGGCGATTCAAAGTTTGATAAAACCAAGCTTATCCAAACGTTGCAAGATTGAATGCTCGCTGAATATTTCAAAAGGCACTGCGCTACTTCGTAGAATTCGTTTTTCCCAACTTACACGTCGTGTGCCTCGGTATTCTAAACTCTCTCAATGCCACAGTGCGTCCCGGCCTTCATTATTGCGAAGATTTGCAACATATCTCTATTAAACGACGCGTCGCGGGAGGTTTCATAACATATTCAATGTCCGCGTGAAAACGCGATGTCGAATTGAATATTCGCTCCCGACTTCCTACTTTGTGTACAAAGGCCGTTAATCCCACCCCCTCGCAATTTCCCTTACAGCCGGAATCTCGGTCGCGATATTACCGCGGACGATCGCGCGGATTATGTAGCAATTAGGGCGACATTCATAGCTTCATTCTCGTTCCACAATCTTCAGAAAGAGGCGCATTTCGACACGTATTTCTCCTTCGAGAGAAATACGGAAGTCCCTCGTATCTCGTCCACGCGACATGAAACAACAGATATCCACGGTTGCATTTTCAAAATAAATATCTTACATTTTCTAGGAAAATATATCATAAATGTAACAGCCCCCTCGGAGAGATCCTGGATAACAAAATGGTCGATTTATCCAAAAACGGAGAGATATCTTCCCTCAAGTGTGTGAAACATTGTTCAAATAGGTCCGGGTCATTGATAGCTACAAATTCGATCCCATCGAATACGCCCCGCACGTTTCTTGGAATTTCTCCCGTCGTGCCTTTTTCTCATTTGAGTTTAAAAATAGAAGAAATTCCCGTGTAAACCGTGATATCGGACTCGAGAATCTTAGGAATCGTGAAATGAAATGTCAGCCTACGATTCACTTTTACGACACCCCATTCTCGATATGGACATGTTATACGTATGCAGCCCCTTCGGATTCTATGGCTTACATCCACCTCGAAGCAGCTCCTCGTAAAGTCGATCGCGTATACGCGATTTATAAATATATGTATATATACGATGTCCCGCTCTGTCGTTTTGTTGCCGAGTGACAGTTACGATCGACAGTGATTACTCATTCCGAACGCACGCTCGCACGATAGCGGGGAAAGTATTTTAGGACAAGTATTTTTGACGTCGCAACGAAATCCAACACGGACTTGATTGGACATGGAGTCGGCAACAAGATCTAATTCTGTCTATCTCATTAAAAATACAAAGGAGAATTAATACGTATTAATTTATTAAAAATTCCAAGTGATATCGATATGGTATTAATTTAGCTTCATTTCGTCAATAAAGAATGAAAAAAAAAAAAGAAAGAAAAAAATACGCATAATCTTTGAAGAAACAAACTTGTATCAAACTTGTACACGCGGAGCCTTGCCGCCTGTAAAAATTGTAAATTTTTTTGAGATGTTAATTTTCTTCCTCCGTGGAAGTAAACGAGCCGCATTAAAATGAGACGCATTAAGTTGGAAAATGATGCACGCGAAGAAGGATGGCGATTAAATGGACGCCGGGGATGCGATTAATATTCATTCGCGCGGCTTTTAACACGCGCCCTTGTTTTTCAAATGATCCTGTCCTACGTGCTCGCCATCGGCAATTCGCTTTCTCAATACGGTACGACGTTCAATCGAATGGCTAGAGGATAAATTCTTCTTGAGATATCTAATAGGCGCCGTGCATTTTAACAAATTCTACAAATCTTGATTGAGACTTGCGCCGTCGCTGTCAGAGAAAGGGTAGCTTTAAAATGGTTACCTCGTCAAGACGAATGCAAATATCTCATAACTCGTGAAAAAAGAGAAAAAGAGCGTACCTTGTGACTCGGTTTAATTTATCAATGACAGAAATCTCGCCAACCATTCCTTCTTCGATATTTTCGTTTGACGTTCGATTTTTCTGAATTACGCCACGGGATTGATTCCATCAATCATAATAAACAAATAGTTATTTCCTGAGCATTGTTGAATGTTAGAAAATATTTAAATAATTGTGAAAATATTCACATAGTATTTATAACGAAGACATTTGCACAAAAATTTGTATAAAAATATCTAATGTTTTTAACCTTTATTTTATTTACTTAATTTAATTCAAAATTATTTAAAGAAAATAATCACACTGTTCAGATATTCAGATAGCATCAGAATAAATATCTACTTAAAGATATTTCTATAAATATTTAATTCTCTAATTTCTAAATTTTAATAACTAAAAGAAATTCTTATAAATATTTTATTTAAATGTTCATATTAGCCGCGTTAAGAATACTTTGTCATAAATTGCAAAATTGATTGCAAAAAAAAAAAATAATACTCGACATCATTTAACAAACAAAATTTAAAAGTAAAAAAGATGTACAATTCATAGTCCAATCTTATTAAGCATTGAGATCTTGTTATATAATATTAAAATAGGCAAATAAAATATTAAATATAAAAATCTATAATAAGATGTATATATAAAAGTCGTAGAAGATTATCTCAATGCAGAAATAAGTTTGCGATTTAAAGTCGAACGTTCTTTTTCAAGTCCATTTCCAATTCTCAATGATCCATGCGATTTAATGTAGTATCAAGCCGATTCCCGCTGTGTGTCATCCCTTGTAATATCCGATGCCGAATTATGAGGATATCAGTGTGACGTGATTGCCAATTGTACACTCGTCTATCCGCCCAATACTCGCATTCCCAAGGATTGATCGATCGCTCTTATATGCGTGACGCGTCGTAATTGCTTATGTCAAACTTCGCTATGTATTCTATACGGGTTGTTACTTTTTACGAGCGCTCGTTCATGGAGGAAAAAAAAAGGGACGACTGGTGATGAGAGCAAACGAGAGTTGGTCCAGGAAGGGCAAGTTTTACGACCGACAATGGGAGCCGATTTCTGTTGGTGGATTAATCGATAGAGCTTTTGGTCAATGTGATATAAACGTTACGATAAGACAGTACTGAGTGAAAATTAGTAATATTAACTTTATTGCCTTTTCTAACACAAAGGCAATAAAAAACTTTTCCGTTGTAAAATAAAAAAGATAAAATTTTTCCGTTTGTTGAGAAAAAATAGGGCAAAAAATTCATCATTACTAATTTTTGGATATTTTGATTTGCATATACTTTGGACTAATTTTTCAATAAAAATATCACAGTGATGATAAATGTTTAAATTACAGATAGACAAAAAATAAGGATTCTCGCAGAAATGCTCGATTTAACTCGCTGTGAAATTACAAGAAGTTTTGAAATCCGCGAGTGAAAATACCGGGAATTCCGTCATATGTCATTTTATTGGAAATGTCATTTTTTTTCTTTGTATAATTAATTTAAGTCGATGGAGAACTGAACCAAATAAGTCTATAGTCTTGAACTTGAAAAAAAATAAGTAAATTAATATGAAATGTGAAAATAGTTTGACATGCAGTTAATTTATCTGTGAAAATTCGCAGTCGCGCTATTCCTCGATTTTACTCCTGCCGTCGACAGTTACAGCCGCGAAGGTTTGCGGTGACGTAAACTGAATGTCGTTGTTCACGTTGGTAATCTCGTGATGAAAAATAAGGACACTGTTGACATTGACTCTCCATTTATACATAACACGTTGCATTCGAAATCGAAGCAACGTAATTTGTTTACGCGACAATACCTCATCTATATTTATAATTTATTTCATATCGAGAAAGGGAGAAAGAGAAAGAAAAAGATTTCTCTACATTATTTATATCATCTGCAGTGATAAAAAGGGGCGGACGAAAAATTTTACAAAAATTTTCCTACTTTGTTATTAAACATCAACCGTTCCTCATAGTTTACGAAAGAGAAAGTTCCTGGAAATCTTAGACATCTCAAAGTTCAATGGGAAAACTACTCGAAGAGATGCTTTCCTCGACCAGATAACAACGTTCCAAGGAAAATTCTAGTAAAAACTTCCGAGAAATAATTTAGAAATTCTCGAGTTTCTGTTGGAAGTGAAGAGTAAGGTCGTTCTTTCTGTGCATTGTTCTTGCTGTTATATAATTATATGATCTTCCTTCAATCTGGTTCTTTTTGACTCTTCCAATTCCTTTTATAACAAAATAAAAGTTGTCTTTGCGAAATATCTTCCGATCCATATTTCGACATATTTCATCATTTAGAGTTTTTCTAGAATCTATTAAATTCAAATGACTGTAAAACATCGTTTTTCTTTAAATGATCATTTTAGTCGATCGATTAATTGATACTAACATTCATTAAGTCACATTATAATTTGCTGTATGACTTGTTTTATACATACAGTAATGCCATCGTTATGACATTTAATTTCCTTTCCTTTTAGCAGAAGAGAAGAAAGTCAAATATAAAGAGCATAATTGGATCACTTTTATATCCTAGTGTCTATATTTTTTGAATAATAAATTATTAAAAGTTAAACAATTTGATAAATTAAATTTTAGAAATGCAGAACCTTTATAAAAAAATTTGAATAAAATTTTAATTTTTAACTGTAATATTTAGTACTAAATAATCTAAAATAAAAAAATAATAAAAATAAAATTTAAAAAAGATTACAAGGACTTTCAATTAAGTTGTTGTTACAAAAACTTATTCTTGTTAAAAATTACAATTTTGAAATTTAAATTTTATAAAATATTTTTCACTAATTTATATTTATATCCTACAGTCGAATTTACAGTCTAAATTAAAACAATAGCTTTTAAATAAGTAATTATAAATAATTAAAATAACTAATAAATTGAATGTCTCTGAATAATAAAAGCTTAAAATCTTAACTTAAGACTTCAATAAGCTTCACTTCCTTTTAAAATTGTAGACTTAATATATTAAATAACTCTGCGCATATAATAAACAATAATTTCTTAAAAGGCCTTCCTTAGACAATGATCCCTTTCAAAAAAGAGATATTCTATACACAGAACAGAAATAGAACGACAACTCATTACAATAAACTCGGACTTTTGAAACGTATATGTAAAAATAAGTGCACAGAGAGTCGACTTTTTAACGCTCTCACAAGCTTTGCAACGCTCTCACGTGTGTCCTGACGGCTGTTGGATGACCGACTTTCGTTTTCCGTGGAGCACCTAAACGTGTCCTTGTTACGCAGGGGCACTGGCGACGTGTTTCTGCGACCGGACGCAAATGTCGAGTAGACCGACAGTTCGCTATTCCGTCGCCTAGGCGATGACACGTCCCGGCTCTCGGGACGTGAACGAATTCCAACCCGCTTCCTTCAGCCGTGTTAACACATGGCTGCCCAGAGGCGCTTTCCTCTCTTGAATTACAAGGAGTGTCGGCAGTTGCGTTGTTGTAACAACTATGAGAATCTTCTGTCAAGAGACCTAGTGCCAAGTGCACGGGGTATCGTAAAGGGAAATGCCATATATATATATATATCCGACTGCATTTGCGCGTTTTTCAGAATCTTTTTCAAAGAGAACGAAAAAGAGCCGAATTTGAAAGAGCTCATGTAATCACGAGATAATGTGTAATCACGTAATTATATTTTATTTCGCAATTTACGCAAAGCTTTTTACGCACGAAATTTATCGTTACTATATTTTTATATTATCACGACACTTTCCGTCTCGCCGTGACCACTTTTGCATTTTCGCGAAAATTGCGTTTGACCGAGCATACCCACAAGTATGGTAAAATTCGATTTTGCAAGGGGTTGATTCTTGGTACACGCGATACATCAACGGACGTACTCATGTGTATGTTGCGTTACTTACATTATTACCACCTAATTCTACAAGTTGCTTCGTGGTTGCTACAAGATGCTTAAGGGCTCAGATTTTGCTTAAGACGATCTGAAAATAAGATTAAGCTTGTGCCGAGAATGACGTACACAGCGCAATAGAATTAATATTGTTCCAAGTTTCAATCGTAATTATGGGAGAATCAATATGCACGCGCGTGAAACACAATGAACGAGTCGATGAGTCTTTATATGCGGCACAAATTGATTGACTGGTCGATTCAGTTTGCTTTCCTCTGTGTAGATGTACTGGCATGGAATTGATTCGTAAAATTGGACGTCATGGAGAAGATTTATTGGATTTTCCACGAGGGAAGCCCAGAACGATTTTTGCCGAATGTAATTATCAAAGGACGTGCATGGCCAACAGAAAGTAGAATACGAGACTGCTTAGCCTTCTCTTCAGGTTCAGAAAAGAGAAAGAGAAAGAACGAGAAAGAGAGGGAGAGAGAAAGGAAAAAAATTCATTTAAAAAAATCACTGTTCCATTAATTAAAATTTCATTTAAATAATATCGCGATGAAAATATTGCTTTATGATAATCGTGACTTAAAATAAATGATATACCTATACGTGCGATGAATATAATTAGTTACTTATAATTAATATAATTTTGTATCATAACAATTTCCATTCATATCTTTTAAGAGTTAACAAGTGATTTAATATTTTATTCTCTTTATTCGTTATTGAAGGCAACATTAATACATGCACGAAGCATTTTCGTACATTTTCCTTCTCACGATGATGACGTCAAATTCGAACGTGTCATATTTGTCTCGCGGTACTATTTCAGACTCCTCTTTATATAATGCTATATGAAGACAAAGGGGAGCGCGTACAAAGCATTTTCCGTGATAATTTTGAAAGCAGCGCAAAAAGATATATATCTATGATTTTGCGCCACTTTATAATATATCCTGAGCACATACACCCGGAGAGAAACATCGTTTCTTCGTGAGTGTTAAATGCAAACGCCATTTTGAAATATATTCCAAATGTAAGAAGCAAATCCTTGTTATAAATAGCCTAGCTACTAAGCAAAGTGCTACTAAGCTTATCGGATTTTTCAGATAGGAGTCCTTCTCGATTTTACTAATACGCACGTGAAGTTTGTTAATTAATCTCTCATCTCTCGGGAAAAATTTTTATAATTTTATAAAGTTGTCAAGGACTCTTTACGCAATTATCGCGATTACACTTTTCACGTATCAGAACAACAGTTACTTATAATGGATTTAGCGTTGCATTGCGACAAAAAAATGAAACGTTATCATATGATTTGCTAGTTTCATTAATCTAATTATCATTTCGGTTGAAAAAACATACGAGAAATAATCTCGTCGCAATATTTTTAATAAGCGAAAAAGCCGATAGCTCGAAGGGATAATTCTCATTGCTTTCAGAGTTCTTTCAGCGAAGTCGCTTATATGTTGCTCGTGCTTTCAAGCATGAAAACCACCTTCTCTTATAACAGTAACAAGGCACTCTGTGTTCTCGCAAAACGACGAAAGCTCGAGAAGCAAATCAGACACCACAAAAATGTATAACCATGTGCGAATAAAGCTGCAAATATAACAAGAATAGCTAACTAGTGTGAGTAATTGAAGCGCAATTGAACGCAAAAAGTCAGAAGCAACCTCTGTTTTCCTACGTCATTTAAAATAGAGAAAGTAAATCAACGGTCTTCTGGCGTATAAAATTTTCTCTGTTAATTTTGAGCACACGCTATCAGCGATAATTTCCAATGAAAATTACATTTCGTTTCTAAAATATCGTAATTGATAAAAAAAGATTTGGTTTCTCTCCCTTGGTTTTACTTCTCGAACGTTCAGAGTAATCGTTAGAATTTTGAAGAAGCCACCTGGAAATTTAAAGAAATTTTCGTGTTTCCGTAATAAAGTTTTCCGGAAGTTTCACGAAAATTGGACAAATTTTTGCTCGAGGAAAAAAATTGAATTTTTTTTTATTTTCGCGCGTGTTCCCGAGAATTTTTAAAGCATATCTTGATTTATAGGGATATGGATGTCGATACGAATTTCGCAGAGGAAAATTTTTTTTCAAAAAAACTTGATTTTCAGGAACTTTAAATACCACGTAAAAATTCTAAGAGAGATTATTCTCGGATTAATAAAACATATAAATTAACGAAACAAAAATAAAAGAGGTATTTTTCTGTATCTTAGTTTTTATCGATAAAAAGTTATTAATATACTAAATAAATAAAAACATTTTTTTCGAGATTTCTAGATCATTACGATTCTAGATCATAAACTATTAAAAATTAAATAAATTCTAAAATAAAAAATTTATAATAATTCTTCATACGATTAAAAAAATGAGAAAAATGCAAAGTTCAATATTTTTAGTTTTTCGAATATTTAGTTTTTTGTAGAATATTTAAACATTTTTAAAGCAGGAACTATTTAAAAAAAAAACCAAGATTTAATTTTATCAAAATTTTGGAAATAAGATGAAAATTTCTCTTGTCGAATAGTCTGATATAGAATAATAGATTAACGGTTCATGGAAATTTATTTCATATGTCAATGTATCACAAGTTTGCGACATTATTTATTATCTGTTATATGTGCGTTATTCACAATGAGATTATTAATTGTTGATTTGACAGGGAAGACGGAGCTTATCACTACGTAATGTTTCTAAGTCGATGTCGAATCTATTTTTGTCACTGACATTTGCATGTATCCAATGATCGATTGGCAACGATTCGGCGTCTAGGATATTAGATGTCACCCGGTATTATGTCAGGACATTGCCGTGATCGAATTAATCCGCTGTAAGTAGATAGTGATATGTTCGTTGTGCAATCGATAGCTTAATTGTTTATATAAAAAATTGATTGAAAATTGTACGAAAGGACATTCACGAGCAGGCATTAAATGCGCATTATATGAATCTACTAATTAAAAAAATTCCTACTTTAAATTTATAATGAAGTCGAGAGAGATTTATTATAAAATCTCAAACTATTTTGCTAAATCTTAATCGTTTAAGAATTTAATTATTAATACAAATAAAAATATTCATATAAATATTAATTGTTAATGCAAATAAAAAGTATTTCAGTATTAGATGAAGTCAAAAATATTTTTGTAATAAAACCACGATGTTATTGTGAAAATCTGTAGCAAACAGATGATGACGCCAAGCATAACTTGCATTAACACATGTCAATAATTTGCATAAAAGTATAACATATGTTTTCTCATACATTACCGCTTGTCAACTTTGTAGTTGAAAAAGTATGCGTATTAAAATGCATTTTGTATATGACATATTCAATAATAGATTTAATATTCTGATATCTGATATCAAATCCAATGCAAGGCAAGCTTATCCTTATTCATTAATAGTGTTGATATAACAACATTTTTTTCAAAATATTTTAAAATTTTATTTTATTAAAATTTTATTAAGTTTATAGTTATGTATACATAATTAATTTACACATTAATTATGTTAATTGTAACGATAACATTATAAAGCATTTTACTAGAAACTATAAATATAATTAAAATTATTTAGAAAGATATTTTTACTGTATTAATAAAATATAAGTAGCAATATATAAATGTTCTCAGATACTCAATAAATAATGAAAGAAGTCAATAGAAAAAGCAATCGCGTTTAAAGGATTCATTCTTCGTTTGCAGAGCTGCACGGAATATTACATGTAATATGCACCAATGCCTACAACTGTTGCTTTTGTTGATTTCTAGCTTCATCTTTTTCTCTCTTCTAATATTGATTAAAATGTAACATTTTTGAAGACATAAATGCGCATATGTCATTTTGTCCTTTTTGTTTCTAATTAGCAATTTTAATTTTAACTTTACCCTATTTAATATTTTTTTATAAAAATAAAGCTAACTTTATTAAAAAATTCTTTGCAATAATACATCAATTTTATTATAGCTTGCATGTATAAGAAAAAAATCTAAATATCATATAAAATGTAATATTGATAATGATATCTTAAATATTAAATAAATATTAAATGCGATATTATTTTTATTATTAATCAGCATATAATTACAACATAAATACAGCAAAGTTTTTTACGTGACATAATAATATCGATAAAATATTGAAATACTTGAGATATGTATATTTAGATAAGGTGAAGAAAATAATGTCTGGAACGAGGTGCTTTAGTGCCTCTATGAGAAGATATCTAGTGAAATGGCTCTAGTAGATTTCTCTTCAGAGAAAAATTGTATGGGCATTCTTTTGCATATTATTGACTTCTTGGCAAATCTTATTTTGCTCGCAAAAAATTGAAAAAATACACTTTATATAGAAGAAATATCGACATATTATAATGACAAGAAATATTTTGTTCTTATTTTCAAAAAGAAATTTTTGTCTTTTTTTCTTTCTAGAAAAATTCAATCTATTATATTTATAAAATATTCTACATATGTAACAGCTAAAAGAATTCATATAAGATTCTTTTGTGAAGATTCTTGATCGAGAATTGATTCGAGAGAAGCTCGGAAAAGAAGTATGATAACATCGTATTGTAGCGGAAGTGTCGCTTGTTCAAAATTTTGCACAAAAGCATACGATAGCAGTGACCTATTTTTTCATAAAACTTGGAAGTGAGAATTAAAGAAAAAAAAAAGATACACCTTTGATGTTAAATTTACATTTTGATATTAAAATTTAAACAAAATTTGAACAAAAATTTGTATGAAAAGCTTCTTCTGACTCTCTATTGTAATTATAATAATTGTAATTATAACATTCATAATTATAATAACATTTAATTACATTTAATTCAAAATTAATAATTAATAATAAACTTAAGCCTCTTCATCAAATATAATCAAAATTCTATTTATTCGATCATTTTATTTTCTCTTACCTTGTATCATCGATCGCGATAAAAATAAGCAATTGCCTGTGGCTGCTTTACAGCGATAATAAACAAAAACCAAGACCTACATGAATGCAAGACCTTGTTGAAATCGTCCAATAAAGATAAATGCGAAAGATATACCAGAAGAAAAATTCCCTCAATTAAGGTCTTGCGATTATAAGCAACTTCGAAAAGATTTGTTCTTAGTTCATCTTAACAAATTCGAGCAAGATTTCAATTTCAAACTTTTTGCTGATATACGGACTGAAAGAAACCTTGGTTAAATTTGGTTAAAGTCAGGTTTAAACCAATTAAAGAATGAACTAATGTAGCGAAGTTCTTTGTTATTCGAAAACACTGCGTCTCGTTGAGTCTCTTGTCAAAACTTGAGCTAAGAAAATATCTGCCTACGCTTATTCGACGAGAGACCTGTCATTAACGATTGATACAGTCCGGACGTATTCTCTCTCCTCCCCCCCCCCCCCCCGCGTGCTTAATAGACGTCAGTTTCCAAGTGTGTTAATGCCGCCTCACGCGGCGACTTCCCGACCTGAATGTAATTTACATCCTTTCGGCCACCCAGAACTCGCGTATTATTAAAAGCGGCCCGTGTGGCGGGTGTGGGATAATCACATTTATGCCATTTCGTAATGGTCGGGGAGAAATCGTCCGTTAAACGTAGACGCGGGCGAGACGATATTTCCGGAGCGAGAGAGACGCGGAAGAGGTCGGCGCTTAATTAAACGGAGTGGCGAAGATATATCGTTTCTCATCTTTTGCCTCGGGAGGAGAATCGCACCCTCTACCCTTTGTGAACACACGTGGTATAAACTTTATAAATCCTACTACCGCATTTTCGAAGCACCCTCGCCGACGGGGAAAGCAGGGCGGCGATGGAAGGCGCGCGGGAAGAGAGGCGGAGAAAGCAGCAAAGCGGGGCAACTTTATTAGCGGGTCAAAGTGAAGAAAGTGTGCTCTTGCAACAATATTCCCCGAAGAATCCTTGAGAATCGAAGTTGTCTCGTCTTTACTGTTAATCTAAGCACCTAACTCTGTCAGTCATAAGAGGAGACGGGTCTTTAATATCAAAATAAATTTCTGTCTGTCTTGGTGACATTGACGGATTCTTTGTCGAGGTGAAAGCATAAAGGGAATAAAGTACGCTATATCCGTGAATTTTACAATTTTAAACTTTATTTTCCCGCTGGTGCTCGGAAAAGCTGCAGTTTGTGCAATGTCACCAAAAACTGTGCAACCGCTACGGTTTATCGATCCCACGCGATGATTAGTGTGTTGGCTAGCAACCGCGTTTGCGACAAAACACAGACCTGCCGTTGGTTTTTTTAGACGTGAATATGACGTCACAAGGGCAGAAGGATACGTGAGCGATTATAATCGCGAGATTCTCTGGAGAATGAGTGGCACGCGTTGCGCGAGCCACGCCTGATTAAGCAATATGCTTACGCTGCATTAATGCATAATAAGTTAAAGGAAACCATGGAATGACACAGCTTTAGCTTTCTAAACAAGGAAATATGAATGCGAGACGCCATTAATTGCATCTGCAGTTGCGAGACGTTATGATGAAAACAAATAGAAGAGACAAATAAATAAAAAAAATAACATATAGGGCTGCTATCATTAATTTAATCAATCTGTTCCATTAGCTTCTATTATAATAATTTTTCATCTCAATATTTTAAGGTTTTATATAAAAATTATATAAAACATTAAAATAATAAAATATAAATTATATAAAAATTATATAAATATAAAATAATAAAATTATATAATAAATCGATACATCGATCACTATTTATGTAATTTAAATTAGATTTTTTTTTAATTTTAATTAAGATAATTTTGTGGGAATAACATTGATATTCTGATAATAGATATCTATCTTGATTATACAATGTCTTATTTAAAGTCTTTTAATTTAATTTTGAAATCATCTTGATAACTGTCTCATATATATATATATATATATATATATATATATATATATATATATATATATATATATAAGTAATAACTTTTACCTAGTGTCATATTTTTTATATAGCATTTTTATATTAAACATTTCTTTTATCATCTATTAAATAAGAACGGGATTCTTTTTAATTAAAAATATTTAGTACAATGTTGGATTATAACTGCTGCAGAAAGATAACATAATTAATGTGACGCAATCGATCGTATTATCTTTTCGCAATTAAACGTATCGATAAATAAACAAAATAATTATTACATATTTTCGGATTACTTAAAATTGAATTTTATATTTTATGAAAAATATTTTCAAAAAGAAATTATATAAACTGCATCGTTAGTTGTTACGTTGTTACGTTTTTATATAAATAAAGTATGCATAGAAATCCACAGAGATGTATTTTTCGCTATGCCATGCGTATCACGTATACATGGAAATATACACGTGGGAATGAAATCGAATATTCCGCTTCTATTATCCAGATAAATATAATCTGTATCGCATAATAGGCACCACAAGTTTTCGCATTCTGAAAAGGAGATTATACGAAATACGTGTAAAAAACCTTTTGAAAAGGTCGAAGCATCATTACAGATACAAAATACAATAAATAAATAATAATATAAATAATAAGTCAAATAATTTATTAGAATTAATTAATTAGAATTAATTAATAAAAAACAGTAAATTATAAAACTCTCTTGTAAATAAAAAAATTTACTTTGCATGATTTAGCATATTATTGTATATATCCGACTACTATATTTGTAAATTTTTTTTCGATAGGTGATTCAACAGCTCTAGTTATTGCATAATTTCCGCAAATAAAAAATGGTCGATTATCAACTTTAAGCAGCAACTTGAAATCATATATTAAATTATGTATCATAGCGTCGGAGAATTATTCAGACCGAAAGTTTCGACTGCTTTTATAAAAGAATAACGAAATTCTTTTGGAATGAAAATAAAACCCGAAACCATGAGCATGATAAAGACATCTTTTCTTCGAGGATAGTGGAATAGAAGAAATTCTTCCGAATGAGGTTTGTCTTAATCTATACTACGTAAACGCCTTTCCTCTACAAACACAGCCATAATAGAACAGTGCTTACCTTTCTCTCGGCTGACGGCAATCGACAGTAAATTCGAAGAAAGTGGGTTGGTGCGCTACGTGAATGAAAAGCTGGACTCTTCTTAAATCTTCCCTCTGAAATCCCCCGGGCGTAAAATTCTGCGTAGTGTTCGTGATAGGCGAGAAATTAAATTACAAGAAACGCGCGGAGCCACTCACTCCTTAAATAATCTTCTGCACTTAAAGTTTTAATTGACATTGACCTTATTCGTAACAAATCTTTGTACTCCTTTTCTTTTTATTATAATAAAATTAACATTGTATTCAATAATATCGTAAATTCTACACATTCTCAATCGTAGTTAATGCTAAATATTCAACATAAATATATGAAGAAAATATTATAGTAGAATTTATAATAAAAATTTTCGAACATTAATATTGTGATTATTAATACTGTGATATGATTAATATTGTGATATTTTTATAAGCACAATACTGCATTTCTTAAAACAAAACATTTTCAAAACAGTGATATTCTGAAAAATTATTTTATATTTATCATATGCAACAACATGAGCATTATCGTATGAAGTGTGATAAGATGTAATGCTTTTTTGCGTGATGAATAAAATTTTGCGGAATAAATCGATGTGAAAACTTTTTTCACCCCGTTTTTCATGTCTCACAAAAATAGTCGCAATTATACGGCATTCTTTTTTTTTCTTTCTTTTACACACCTCTTCTCTTACACACGCTCATTGGCGTGACCCGTGACGTGAAAGGCTTTAATAAAACGAAACGCAACGTTGGACAGGCGACGCCAAACTCTCGTAAAACGCAATTAGATGCAACTAATAAAGCATCTCATATGGCTGGTAGCTATATGCCATGATACGGCTTATAAATTATGTGTTAACGCGAGACTAATTTCCTCGTCATTTGATACACGAAATACATTTCGATAAATTATATTACATACAATATAATACGCGAATAATAAATATAATATCATAAAATATCTTTTAGGTATATAAAGACGAAATGTTTTTGTAAAAACATTCATACAAGTATAATTATTATTATTGACAAATGTTATATGGCATTTGTAAATGCCACAGGTACGAAAGCAATTTTAATGCAAAAAGATTCATAAGAGATATATTTTTTCTTTTCCATATAGTTTATTGTTATAACTTAAGAGATAGATATAAAAAAATCAATTTTAAACAAACTTTTAATAATTAAATTATCTAATTAACTTATCCAATTAAAAGTGCAATTCATTGTAATGTATCGTATAAAACACATAAATAAAATAAAAATTATTACATATTGGAAACATATTGATAAATAATTGAAATAAATATAAAATAAAATTTAAACCGTGTATCATATTAAAAATCAATATACATATTAATGTTGATATAATTTACTACTCGAATATTTAAATATTTTAAGAAATTCAATATTAGTATATCTTAAAATGATCTCGGCCTTGATTGAATATCCATTTAACATCGCAACAATCTGTGAAAAATGTTTTTGTCCGATTTTAGTAGATATCAATCGCAAAGACAATTTATTCCCCGAATGGGACTATCAATATGTCAGAATGATTGAAATCAAATAATACAAGATAAGGTCGTCCAATATATTAAAACAGCGCTTTTCTCTCTTTAAAGTAGTTATTATATTATTTATTTCAAAAATTTATATTTAAAATGTTCATGCAAACAATTAATAATAAACAATTTAAAATTGAAATAAATTTTAAATTATTTAAATAATTAAATTTATGGAAATATCATTAAATTGGATAAACATATTGTCAATAAAGAGGTAAATATTAAATTTAATAATGAATATTTATTTCTATATTAAAATCTCTTTTATAAACTTCGCAATGAGATTTTAAAATCTCCTTCCTTGTAAAAAGCATTATCTAACATTGTTAATAACGACGATAAATTTCACATGAATTTTTTAAAAATTTTAATTAAAATTTTAATTATGTTTAAATATTTGTATGATAACAAAAATTAAATTTAAGAATGATATTAACAAAAAAGAATATAAATTGAACATGACATTTAAAAAATTGAAATATTTTATATCTATGAAAAATAATTAAAATTTAGCAATTATTATTAAAGACATTAATTATTTTGTGAATGCTTTAATAATAATATGTTCCAAATGAATTAAAAACGTTGCTACATCCAAACGCGAATAAGCGTTTCTAATTATACTTTATATAGATTTTATTATTTAATAAATTAAATATGAAAAAATAATTGCATTTCTTCAGTAATTGGTTATGATTAAAGAGGAACATGAAATATTATTGAAAAGAACATACGTAAATTAAATCAGTTTGCAAAATCAAATCTCGTTCTTATACATAATAGATATATTCATATATAATATTTCTCTAAAAGAAATTCTCACTTAGATCAAAAGAGCACTCAAGTCTACTTCTGAATGAAGTAATGAATTTCAAAGAATAAAGAAATAAATATCTGAAAAGTTAAAGAAAAATTTTATCAACTAAAAAACGCTTAATGAGAACATTAAGATATATATTAGGTGAAAGGAAAAATGTATAGTGTGACGTTTATACAAACACGGAAACTGATAGTAACGGACCTTATTTGTCCTGATAAGCAAATAACTAAACTAGATTACTGCTAAATAATGACTGCCGTTAAGTAAACTCTCTACCAACCGCGTTGGACCTAAATCGAACGCGGCAGGGTCGCTGTTACTTACAAAGTTCTGGTTATCGAATTCTGGTTCAAAGTTATTACGGAACGTATTAATTATACTAAACTGTAAGAGCAATACACGAGCAGAAACCTGATTTTATTGAGTGCTCGTAGAGAAAGGAAGGAGGAAGTGGATAAATTGTTGTTTCGCGAACTTCACGAAACATCAATCGAGGATCGATCCCCTCCTCGCTAATAATGCACAACTGATACTACAGTCTATCTTAGATAGCGGATATACGTGAATCATTACGTCACCGCCAATATGCAAACCGATTTAATGTCAAGGCTGTGGCTAACCATTCCATCTATTCGTATTATCCATCTTGCGCGGCTCTTTGTTTCAATGCAGCTTTTTTTCGATGCAGCTTTAACATTGCATTCGTTTTTACGCTTCATTTGCTTCGTTCGAGCTAAGGCACATATAAAAGTTTGAAAGATAAAGCTCTCCTTAAAGTTTCCTCTGTTCATTTAGTAAAATGTAACAATTTAAGTCGTTGTAACTTCTTATTTTTCGTTATAATAAAATTCTCAAAAAATTATAATTATAAAATATAGTGACTTTTAAACAAAGTATACTACATTATGATAAATTTAATTATTACGTTATATTTGTGTATAAATAAATTGTCAGTAAAACAAGTGTGAAACAAACAATTTTTATAACTTTAATCTAACATAATATTCGTATAATATACTCAATATAAAACATGTAAAACTATTATACTTCATCTTCTTAATATTGCTTTTTCTCTTATGTTTCGCTTCATTATCGCAAAAGAACAATATATAAAGTCTTCAAACTCATAATGTTGTTCACGATCACGAATAAAAATTAAGACGATTAAACTTCGTTCAAGATGAAACAAAGCTTCAGCAAGGCTGCAATTTCTAAAAGAAAAACTTGCAAATCTGTTTTAAAGTTCTGCTAGATATAACAAAATTGCTTATGCGCATTAAATTTCACTGCAAAATTATTTTTCGCAAAGTAGAACAATGTTAATATAACGGCGCAGCAAGAATACATTTATCCATGTAGAACGTAACAATCAGCATGCTTTTGTAACACGCTATCGGTATATTTAACGATAATTTTGTTCTGTGTATATAACTTACGCTGTTCTCTGATAAAAATTAGAATAAAAAATTGACCTATTATATTATAATAATAAATGCATCCATTAATAATTTTAATATATTTTATGATAGCGTATAATCATGTATTAAATGCATGTCGATAATTTGACGGAAAAATCACTTAATGAAACTTAATGAACTTTTCAAAGCGAAATTTAAATTTTAAATTTAATAAAATAATTTTCATTTCAAAAAGAATTCTTTATTTAATTAATAATAAATTCTGTACAATTCAATTTAAGTTCAGTTTTAATTATATAGCTCTACTCACGACCATCACGAAAAGGAGAAAATATTTTAGCGGAAAGCGTTTAAGACAGTGAGAAAGCTTTCCTTGAGATTAGGAGCGAATACAACGACCTTTTGTTGAAAACAAAAGATTTAACAAGAGTCTATTAGAGTTCCTTGGTAAAATAAATTAGATCTCTGTGAGAAATAAATATAAGTTATAATTATCATTCCTGCTGTAAATCTTTGATGAAATTTGGCAACAAACAAAGAAGACTGCTCTAATTTCTTTAATTGTAAGAGAGAAGTTTTACATTTTCTAACAAACATCGTAAATATAGATCAAAATACTAGCTCTGACAATGAGATAAATTATTATAATTAAGACAATTTTTCCTATATTAATTATGGCAATAAGTTAACTATATTATAGTAATAAATTGCTCAAAATGTAATTAGAAGATAAAACAAGATAAATTAGAAATTCAGAAATGTGAGAGTTAAGAGATACAAAAAACTAATTACTTCTTGGCAAACGACGGCCATGTTACAGTATAAAAAAAAAAAAATACAAAAAAGACCAGAGAATAAAACTAGTCTTGACAAAAAACTTTATTTATCTTCCATATTCTATTCAACCATTAACATCGCATCGATCATAATTGAAAAATCAATACGTAACTCCTTTACGTCGGCGTTACGAGGAAAAAGTACCGCATTTCGTTATCTAAATACAAAGCTAAATACAATCCTGTCGCTCGCTTTTACTTTACTTCTCCTCTGTATTGGGTTTCGCGTCAAGACAGCGAGGCACTTAATTCGCGACAGCAGAATCAAGAACGGCACGATAATAACAGGCAGCATGCACACGCCGGGACGAATTATCGGCTTTGCCGTTGACGTCAAAACTGGGGTCGACGACGGACGGGAATTTAAGTTCCTCGCGAAATAATTACAGTCCGATGGCGGAACGACACACAGCTCGAATCGGCGGCGTTCCCGCCGCCAGACTGCCGGGGAGACATTTTAGTGCCGATCTGACGTAGCGTCGCCCTAGTTGTCGCACGGGGGGAAGAGGGTGTGCATATGTGGACGTCCCGGATATCACACACGTCGCGCACACCACGAGGCGACGGTACATCCACCCGGGTACATAAGTACGACGACGCGCACAACGGTGCACGTACGTGTAATGCGCGGCGACCCTTTTCCCGTAAGCGAATCGATACTATCGATCGCCCGAAATGTCGTGGAAATGCGTCGCAGAGATTAACCCTGGATGAGCCGATGGTGAGGAGGGTGCGTGCGACGACGACCCGCGCGAGCGAATTATTTCGGAGTTGACATCGCCGCTCGACGTCGGATCCATCCCCCCCCCCAGCAGCGCCGAAACATTTCTATCTTCCGCGAAACGTTCTATTTTTTTTCTCCCACAATGGAATTGTTCACGCGCGCTTTTGACATTTCCAAAATCGATCGGAATTGAATCTCGAATTGTCGGGAATTGTTGTTCTCCTATTCGCGCAACACTGAAACTATAATAATAAATTTACGCGAAATTTTTACATCGTTTTATTTGCCATGTGCGCGTTTCAACTTCCGTCTTGTTAGAAAAATATACGGTTGTATTATTTCAAATTGCTTCATACATAATTTCTGAAGATAAAGCAACGTATGCTCAGTAAAAAAATTAAAAAACCGTGTTTTCGTGACCGATTTATTTAATCCTAATGCCTAATACATCACAGTTGTTTATCTATGTCGACCTGAATGTACTGGAGAGAATTAATGTATAATTAAACAAGTAAAATGCAAAATGTAAAATCGTTCGTATTTTTTTTTTAAATTGCGATAACTTAATTTTCTGTTGTTCCGTTATCTCTCTAATCTGGATATGAAAGGCTCATATGATGGAATGCAATCAGACTTAAGAGCATATAAACAAACTTTCGTATCGCACTTTTTCGCGTTTTCTCATTAAGAGGTGGACGGCAAAATTGTTGTATCATGGTTTATCTGCCGACTTACCCCCGGTGAGAAAAAGATCGTCATCGCGTAAATTTACATTACGGATATGATGTAGCGCGGATGTTACGTTCGCGGGGAATGGCAAAAGAGATGACTTTATAGCAGGCAGTCTGATGTCTGAAAAAGAACGAAGACAAATATTTGAGATGTTACAAAGTTTCGCGCAGAAATTGTCCATGAAAAGTATGACAATATGTTTTTTAGCAAGAAGATAAATTTCTTTCTAAAGATATCGAACTTTCCATGCATAAAAACGAATAAATCATAATACATCTATTATTTAAATAAAACTTTTGAAAAATTCCCAAAACGCCAGAAATCACCTTTTACAAAATGCATAAAGTGCGCACGCATGCATATACTTTTACCTTGGGCATAATTTATAACTTAACTCGATGACGCAAACTTCAGGTAAGTTTAAAGTACACGCCGCGCGATCAATTATGCTAATATTATTGTTTACTTACACACGGTACGTATATTTGTTGGATCGAATGGCTTTAATGAACCTTAGAATGCTAATTTAATTGAATGTGATCGGTAAATGAACATTGACTAATTATGCAAATATTCCAGCGAGTAGGCAAACATGTACACACGTGACATTTTGCCATGACATGTGCTGCACACATTGCTGAAATGTCATTACGCAGCTCTTTGCATGTGATGCATGAAATGCTATTCCGGGGAACTCTTATTAAAAGAATTGGGACAGTTGCTCTTTTGTACAGTTATATACAATTTATATTTCCCTTTGCCATTTTATCAGACTGGAACAACGTTATTCGTTACATCAAAAATGGAAATAAAGAAATAAAAGATATATAGTAATAAGGCACCCATACATCTGTGCGGCGCATGAAAAATTTCACGGTAACGTTGCATGCTGTCTAATGCAGATGATTCTTTTATCATGCGGCTTTTCAATGTAAATTAAATTATTTACGGTTAATAAACTTCCTTTTTCCCTCCACTCCCCAGTCAAACCCCCCCCCCCCCAGTCAATTATTCCCGCGAGATACGAGTGTGCCAAAGCCAAGTGATGCACGTTGATGGAATATAAAAAAGGATTATTGATTCATGAAATGAGCTTCTGATGCGCACAAGCAAATAAAACACATAATGCTTTTGTGACGTCGATTGTGTAGCGGTGTCTTTAAAAATGCATGGAGGCAACATGAAATGGACAAACTTAAGATATCGTGACTGCAGAATCTCGCTTTTGCATTCGCTTGATCTAGATGCCAAAATGCCACATTGACAAAGACATGATAAATAAAGAAATGATAGATTGATCTTTTTTAATACATTAAAAAAAAAATATGTCGATGTGATCTGTCGCGTTTGTCTGTTTTTTTTAAGTAATATCGTAGTTATATCAAGTTTCTTAACTTAGAACCGTCATTAACATAAAAAAATCTAAAAAATCTCAAATATTTTAATCTCGAGTATATCATGCAACATATAAGATTTAAGAACTCTAGGAATATGGGCTCTGTTATTTACGTACAGTTTCCATCTTTTCATCCATTATCCAACCTTTATGCTTTATTATTTGAGCTACCATCTCGTTCGGCATATGGTATATATAACGATTTAAAGTCTTAAAGCGGAACGATTGGTCGGACGATATATATTGTGGCACAGATTTAGAACCGTAAATCAAAACGAAAGATCCAATTGCTAATAACACATCAAAAAGACAGTGAGTAATAGTTTCTTGTATCCTATTCTTGGCTAAATCATTCATCGAAGAGTGAGCAGAAAATTAACCGCGATAAATCTTTCTACGCGCTCGTTTCGTTCTTTTTGGAGACAAATCATCACTGTTTCTTTCATGATTTATTGTGTGCGTAATTCCCAAAATATGTTGTTTTTCGAGTCGTATACGGAAGAATGGTTTTGTTGAAATATCGAAAAATTTGAATTACATATCTAAAATTACATTGATGCAGATCTAAAAATAATCTTCATCAAAATATTAACATATAAAATGCTTAAGAATGATAATAATATTACAAAAATATTGATATTGAAATATTTGATAATCAATTCAAACGTCTTACTTATTTTAGATATTTCAATAAAACCGTTTTCTTTCCATAAAGTTACATGTCGAAGATACATTCAAGTGTATAATTGGTCGAATTTAATCAAATAAAGTTTTCACTTTGCAACTTGTTGTATTTCATGTATCGAATATAACAAATTTATTTATAAAAAGAGATCCAAAAAGGAAACTTTCTATTTAGAAACAAATAATATCGTATTATTGTTTGTTACAATATCCTCTTGTGATAAATATACGTATCGTCTGTACGACTGTTATCGATTTACAATCACTCAAAAACATTTTGCACCAGTCTATCTTTAGAAACGTTTCAACTACAGCTAATGTAAAAGATATATGATCAAAGATACATATGATATTTCTCGATAACGCATTTTATACAAAAAAAACAAAGTTATATAATATCCTTTCTCTTTCATTTTACCAATTTTATAGCGATACAATCTTATCGTAGTAAAAGCACATGTAATGCGAACTTTTCATCTATATATAATCATTTTCTAAAATCGCCAGCCAAGAGTTCTCATAAGTCGACTTTCCTCCCGATGTGGTACACTTCAAAGCCGATAAAACGAGAGACGTGAGATGAAGCAGTCCGAGCATAAGGAATCGGAAAGTTCAATTGGTGAGACACTTTAAGATTTCGAGTTAAAGTGCCGGTAAGCCTCGAAGCTTTCATGGTTCGCTGCCAAAGTAAAGACGTATGTGGAACTGCCATCTCCGAGAGAGATCTCCCTTTTCTTTTTCTTCTATTTTTTAAGTTCAAGTTCCAAGTTTTTATATTCGAATGTTTTCCGTTGGGATTGGACAGGGTTTGGGGGAAGGGAACGCGCCCTTTAATCCTATCCAGGCTGTATTTGTACGCCGACAAGGAAATCCGTTGCGTTTTATCCGCCACGCAACGCTCGCCTTTTATCACGCGAGCGCAAATGGAACGCCAGCTGTGCTGTTGCCCTGATTACTAGAACGGCATGAGCACACACACACACACACACCACACACACACACACACACACACACACACACACACACACACACACACACACACACACACACACACACACACACACACACACACACACACACACACACACACACACACACACACATACACACACACATCAGCAGCTCTAACGAGATCATCGCGCCGATGCACACCGTGCATTTTCTTTACAAATTAGAAAGCGATATCAGACCACGATGATGAAATTAGAGGAGACGATTCTTTTAGCGAGAACTTAGCTCGTTTTACGTTCGGCGCGAAGCCAAAAGTGGAGCAACGTGCGTAGTCCCGAGATAACTTCATTATCACAGGTTAAAGTTTTTATACGGCTTCGATGCGATGCGATTTTATGCATATATTATATTGTTGCGTCCGTGGAAGAAATCGGAGATGCGCATCGGGAGTGTCGATATATCGTTATCGTTTTCCGGAAATATTATCTTCCCGAAAAACGTAACGTGATATTTGAAAAATTACAATTTCGAAATCGTCGATGCGAAAACGCTCCGAATCTCGAAAATACTTTATTTTTAAATCGCGGATATGCGCTCTCCTCGATATTTGCTCACAGATTTGTTACAGAATATTATTCTACAATATTTGTCCATTTTCAATTTCGAGATTTTAAATTTTTAAACATATATATGCCGCAAAATATATACTTATATGTAAAACATTTATAAATGTACTGTATCATTCTAAAAAGTTTTGTAGAGCATAATAATTTGTCACTTTTATGATTTTTATTAGTTTATTAGTTTCTTGTATGTTTTTACTTCTTTTACATTTTACATATTGCGATTACATGTATTATTTACATGTATTACTTTTATAATATATGCAAATTAATCTTCAATTTTGTTATAATATATTAAATAAAAAAAATATTTCTTCCAGTTTAATCAATTTATCTGTTTGGTGGATAAAAAAATCTTCGTTCGTTTTACTCAAACAATTTTGATGTAATGAATTGTATCGAAACGATAATAGTGTTAGAAAGGGAGCTTATCGTAAATGTGCAAACAATAGCGCACATGTTGGTCAGATTTAGACATCGTCCCTTAAAGACGATCAAACCGCAAGGCGTGAGTGAATCCGCGAAGTTGATTAAATGTTTTTAATCTTGTGAGAGATTCCATTTAGATACTTGCTCAAAATTGCTAGAAGACCTCGCAATCACTATTAAATCATCTTATTAACTTTTTAAACCATTGTTGTATAAATAAATTTAGAAAAATATAAGATATTCTTAAAAATTGACTATATTAAATTAATTATGTTTTATATATATTATATATAAATTAACATTAAACTTTCTCTTGTTATTCCTGTATTTTATAGTTATTGAAAATAAATTCTTTTATTTACAATAATTCACGATTTTTATTTATCTAGAATTATTCTTATAGACCTATTTAATATGAAAAATCGTTTCAATTTAACTTAAAACCGCTTTAAAATAGAAAAAGGAATTTACATAAAAAATAAAGTCTCAAGTGATAGAATGTAATCAAAAGTGAAAGAAATTGAAACTATAAATTAGTATGTTCAGCTTATCAATGCTGTTTAACCATTTGACCGCGGCGTAGTATTTCGCTATCGATCCGTTTACGAAAACAGGATATTTTGAAGACTAAGACGTTGATCTCTTTTCTTTTTAATGCAATCGATCGATACAATCTCCTTGATTTTAGTTCTCGGCATTAAAAAGCACAATAAACTGCATAAAACAGTAAAAAAAAAAAAATCGCTGTGGAACACTTAATCTAAATTACTTGCTAAAGTTAAGCCGCATATCTACTTGCCTCATATGCATAAAATGGCAATTTATATAACTCCTTTTTGCATGCAAAGATTGGAATATCGTTAAGCTAATCATAAATGGAGTCAATGGGTTCGAACCGTGCGATTGTATCGCGCATAAGATTAATAATGTGCAAGTTAGCTTTAATAACGTATATTACCGATCTATTAAAAAAATAAATTAAGTACATATTTTAATATTGTATATTAAATTCGCAATTATCAGTGCCGATCGCATCTTCAGTCAATTTATTAAAAGTTGGGTAACACATTTTAGGAAATTTATTAGATTCGCGATTTTATTATCTTTGTGTCAATAATTCAAATTTCATTATACACATCAAGTGCTATTCTTAGAGTTTCCTTTAAATCGTGCTAATTGCGTAATAAATGCCTCGTGATTTTTCAAGAAACTATAAATTTTTGCCAGCGCGTCCCAGAGATCGTAGGCAATCACCCTCGATCGATTGCGCAATTTGCCCCGCTGAAATTTTTATCATGCACCAGAGTCAATCCCGCGCGAAGTTAATTGAGTTCGTTAAACGCTCGCAGCGAGGCGATCCGTAAGATATTCAGCGTGCAAATGCGATTCGCATCATCCCGCGGCGATTTCCACGGACGTGCTTAATAAACGGCGGTTTCGTCTGTCAGACGTTGGCCTTGCAAATAGTTCGGGGGGCCCGTTGGTAGCATCATCCCTCTTCTCTCCCCTCCCCCCGTCGGTGGATAGGCGGTATATACGGATACATATTGACACGTGATAAATCGTTAATGCCGACTCGCGCCGAGGCGCGCATTCACGTCCGAGGTGCGCTTTCAATTAGGCCATCGATAAAATCGCGCAACCTGTTATCCCGAGCCGAGCGTCGAACGCGAGACAGAGAAAAACACTTAGCCGCGAGACGCGCGCGTAATAAATTAATATTTGCGGGGAAGGCATCGATCGCGCGGTCCGTGCAGACGCGGCCCTCGGCCTGGCGAGGACTTGCGAAGTTGCATTAGCGCGTGTATTTATTAAATGTGGCAATGCAATTTGCATCTCGCGTGCGTAAAATTCGTGCGCCGGTGGTGGTCTAATTGAATTCTTAAGCAACGCCCCCGGCCGGCGTATTCTTTTCGACGCAACGACAAACACGCTACGTAATCAAAGAGAACTCTCGCGCTCGTCTCGCTAATCTTCGAACACGTACGATGAACTTAATAATCTCCGAGAAGGAGAAGATATTGAAGTGACTTGACCGCTGATATAACATGACGATTACCTGTTAAGATACATATTAATTACTTTCCATTGAATCGATATATTAATGTTGAAATCAAGTCTAAAGCATGTTGTTTTAAACATAATTCTTTCTATTTAATTTAACATTATTGTTATTGTAGTAAAAGAGTTATGTTACGTGTCTGATGATGAAATATGAATAGAATATGAATAGAAATATTATAAAGTACTTAACGAATGATGGTAAGAGAGAACGTGAAGTTTGTATCGAGTTTCAATTACAACAAGAAATAATTAAAGCAAATCGTAATAAATAATGCTCCCTGTTTGTTATACATGTATAAAGAGAAGAATTACATTGATTCATTATTTATTGTTTGCATCGTCATAACGCGAATGATAATTTTTCACTGGAAAATATAAAAATATCAAGACAATTTCGCAATAAATAACAACAGTTTCGTCGAGATTGTTTATCATCCTAAATTACTCTGTTATGAGACTGTCTTGCGAGCCTTCGATTTTGCTGTACTCGAATTACATTTTATTTACGGCTCCCGTGAATATGACAGAAGTAAGTTATCGACATACAAAAAAGAAGAAGAAAAAAATGTGTACGTAAAAATATGCACAAATGCGTATTAAATCGTGACGTTTTCGTGACGGATAAAAATTTGGAACTGATGGATAAAAACAGAAAAGCGAACGGTACATCTTAGCGGCGATATGGCACCCGGCTATGACTGAAAAGCCACGTCTGACCTTATCGGCCTACATAAAAAACTCGTAATTTAGGTAAATGACAATCGATAGCTATTTTCGAGGCACGTGCTAAGTGCGCGCTCTGACAAATGGTAACGTATTATGGAAAATGTATACCACCTACGAGCGTCACAATGTACGTATTTGCAAGACCTTATCGCACACGGACGGCTTATGACTTGACTTTTCTGAATCTACCGACGCCTTCGACAATACTTAAATTTTCATTGTGCTCATTATAGTCATCGCGATCATAAATATACAGCACAGTTGTTTCACGAGAAATTAAAAAAACAAGCCGAGACGGCAATTTTATCGTAGCCAACGTCATTTTTACATAGCTTCATATTCTTCCAGCTGCAAAATAATATTGCGGAGCCTATACAGCCGTATCCAAGAATATTTCCAAAATAATTTATATTAGCGATGCAGAAATTTATTCTATTTATAAAGCAACAACGTTGCAAAGTTATTTGAATTTAAAATGCGTTTGTAATCACGAAAGTGGACTGAATTATATAAATTTGGAATGTCGCTCGATGTTATTCTACAGAAAATAATTTCTCTTGTCTTCATTTTATTTATAAATTTTGTTAATAATATCAAGTTTTTAATTAACAATCAATTTTCAAATATACGTATAATCAGTAATAAAAAATTTCAATCAGACAAAAATACTGTAGATTTTTATTTTATAAAATCAGAAAAATGATGCAAGATGATGTAATTATGGATACAGAGAGATATCAAAAGAAAAATTGAAGTTATTGAGTTATCATTTTCTGAAGCTGGATTGGCTGTTTCTGTAAAATTTGATTTAAAATCAAGGCGCGGTATGGTGGCGGATATTCTAGGAAAGTTACTCACCTTCGATGTAATGAAATCCCGATGGGAAACGATCTTTTTGATGCCACCGATGAAAATCCCGCGAGATGCGAGGGAAAAATGTGAGCGAAGGAAAATGAAAAGCGTTCCGAGATTGACGCGATGGCCCGACGACGAACGTAGTTCTTCTCGATCGCGCACTCAATCACTAGATATCCTTCCACCTGCGAATAGAGGTTAGCGATTCGTCCAGTTATCGTAGGTTTTTCGCACTACGGTTATTCCACCGTGTTCTCTTGCAGATTTTTTCCAGCCATTTCCGCCGATAATGAAAATGTCCCAAGCGACAACCGAAAATCGCACTCCGCCCGTTCGTCAAATAATTATATTCGCGAGTGACACTAATACAAGATCTGTATAGAAATTATGAAAGATAGATTGTGGAAACAGTTAAGCGCTCGTCACAGTGATTTTAAACAGAAATATATTTTTCTGAAAAAATTTAGACGATAATTTTCAATGAACTTTAGTAGTCTGAATATTAAATTTTCTAGAAGCAAATTATGACTGCGATTATAAGAAGATTATTTGAAAATGGATTTTATTTATTTAAAAAACAATTAGATGTGCATTTCAAATGCGTATTATATACATAGAATAATTTCATAATATTAATCTCCTGGAAATCATGTTATTTACAAATTATACATCCAGAGAGTAATGACAGAAATAATTAGGAGGATAATTAAAAAATTAGCATAACGTAAGTCTTTTTCCTAAACACGCCATTACATTAATTAACAAAGCACATATAATCCTGTTAATTTACGAGGATAAAATAAAAAAATCTTGAATTATACATGGATGCGACTACAACGTTATATATCTACAACGAATTAAATGAGGTCAAAAAAAGGTGGGTCAGTAAATATGACCTCGGTCCATTCTGACGTACGGGATAATGTAGATGAGAAGGTGCTCTAAGCTAAGAGGCCCTACGTTTTATTTAATTCATTTACATTCAGTTTTTTCACTAGGTTCAATTTTTATAACTTAGCAGGTCGCGGAATCCTTGAGTGCCACTTAATGAAATAATGGACATTATATCTCTTTAGAACCGAGTGGATCGTTGTTTTTTTAAATTTCAAAAGTGGAATGGTTAGCAACAAATTGATCTACAACGAATATTTATAAAAAATGTTCATGGTTAAGAACCATTGATGAACGAAATCTTATAAATTTTATAATCTAATTAGAGGTTTTATAATACATAATCTGTAATTGTGTCACATGCGCAATTTATTTATGGAAAATAAATATTTGAAGAAGAAAGTTTTTGTAAAAAGAACCAGTTGTTCGATGAAAGATAAAAAACATTTCGATCGTGCAGCTCGTTACATGTATCAGCCAATCTAGTGTGAAATTGTTTATATTTTCCACATTCGACATTAATAATCAAGACTCAGAAAACAATATAAAATAATAATAAAAACAATATTTTAGGGAAATTCTTAGAAAGATCTGAACTCATTTAAAGAAAAATATTTGCATGAAAAAGCACATTTTGTTGACTAAGCTAATCTTAGAATTATCCCACAAACGGTTGATAAATATATCCTAATCACAGATGTATCATTCTTCATAGAAATTTAGTTTGACTTGATTTCAAAGAAAATTATTAGCCAAATTTAACGCATTTGTTCACGATATAATTTATATAAATCACCGTGAAGAGCGCGATCTATCTTGCTTTGGGTTCAACGACGGACACGCAAAGCTGAAATTTTATTTCTGGCTTATCGTTAAGTGCCTCCAGACGCACCGATAGCGGAGTGAAACGCGATAAACTAATTGCGATGATAAAACGATGACGACATTAAGAAAATAAAATCGGTAAATCGCGGAAGATCGCGCGCGCGCGCGCGCGCGGGAAACGCTCGCGATAGATCGCGGTGCGCACTCGAGGATTTTTCGGGGATTTTTCTTTTACAGCGCGAGAGAACTCGCGGGATATCCGCCTCTACCGAGAAGATGCACACCACACACGGATCCCCGGATGCGATACACATGCGTAACGCCTAATGCGGAGGAAGCGCAGCCACTGAACGCCAGGGGGTTGCCGCGCGGTAGGCGCCCTCGAAACGGCCTGCTCCACTGATGAAGATGGTGGCGATGGTGGGGTTGATCAGGGCTGATTCGTAACTCGCACGAGCCCTGCATGCGTTCACTGTATCGAGCTGTAGTTTGAGTTACACGGGAATGAAAAGCGAATCCCTTGCTCCTATTTACTGGAGCTTTGATAAAAAAAAAAAATGGACTGTAAAAGATACGAATAAAAATTGTATTTGTTCATATCAACAAAATATTAGAACGTTTATTTAAAATTGAAACAGGCGCTTCCACGACTAATAATTCATGCAAAATGCAAATTAAAAACGTGTGAATAATAAAAAGAATGAAACTTCATTTAACTCTGTATTTGACAAACTATTATATTTAAATAGCTCAAATATTCACATCTAGTTTGATGCTTGCGAGCAAGTATATTTAATAAATAAAGCATATTTTATTATATTTTAAACAATTATTAAATAATATTTTTTTATATTTTAAACATAAAGTTTCACACAAAATATATATATATATATATATAATAATGTAACATATTTGTTTATCCTCTTCTTCCGCTAATTTATTATATTTTTATATGTCTGACTCACATTATTTAAAATATCTTTAAAGAATCTTTAAATATTCGGATACAATTCGGCATTGATTTTCCTATAATTGCATTAATATATACATTTAATTTAAGCTGAACGCCTTCACTAGATTAGATTCGCATAAAATAGCTTAACAACCATAATACATGAAGGTACAGGAATAAGAACTGAAATCTCAAAGATTATGTCGCTTTCATGATTCCAATACTTGAAATCATCTCAAAGTAAAGAGATTGAGTATGTCTTATATACACATATCAAACATATGCGCCCATAAAACACTCGTCCCTACTGATTTGACGCTTGCGCGCCAAGTATAAGGAGATCTCACTGTACGGAGCCACCTGTCCAACCATCGTCTTTCACATCGCGAACTTTTCGTAACTTTATCCAAACACGTTTGTCAGGATCCGACAAAGCCATCGGGAAAGTTTCGCGTTTTTTTGCATTTGCGAACTCGTTCACAAATGTGTGTGCGGAAAATGTACCTATATGTGCAGCAAACGCGTTGCACGAAATACAAGGTCGCGAAACTTTAACGGGAGACTGAATTTTAGTTACTTTTTTTTAATGTTAAAGTTGTATTTAGTTTCATTACATTTTTTTTTTTCGTTTTAACAGTTTTTAGTTTCAACATATAGTAATCTCTTAGTTTTGTTAAAAAAAATAATTAATATTATTATTTTCTTTAAATAAAAAAGTAAGTGAGAGAAGAAAAAGAGAAAGAGGTTTTCTAAATTATTTTATAATTTTTATTTACTGCTAACAACTACAAAATGTTTAAATGATTATACAATAACATGTCCTATCTCATACTCGACGTATTTTTGGATTTTGAAAAATCCCGAGGACAAATTAAAACTAAAAGTACAATCTAGAGCTTCAGTGAGCTATCTACAATTGCTAAGAAAAAAATGTATAACTAAATGAAACAAGATAATAGATATTGGACGTATATATAGCAAAAGCCGAATTAGTTTCATTCCGAATGCTGACGTCAATGCGCTTTTCTACCAAATCAAACCAAAAATCTGTTCGGTATGAAACAACGAATGCATCATCACTGCAAGGATTCCTCGGTTCGAAATTAAAACTCGTTCCTATATCAATTTCCTATATCAGTTCCTATATCAGTTCGCAATGAAAAAGCGTTGGTATAAATTTTGCACTTCGTTGCGAGAGATGAAACTTCATCCAATATTATCATTTATAGGTGACTTTATCTCTATTTCTCTCTCTCTCTTAATAAATAAATAAAAGCACACTTTACGACTTAATAAGGTAACGGTAACGGTAAATAAATAAATTGTATATTAAATCATTAAAATAAATAACAAGTAACAAATAACTAAATTACAAGTTATTATTTAAAGAATAACGACTTGTAATAATTAAGATTTAAATGTGAAAGAAGATATAATTTAATTTTTTTAAATATTCAAGCTTTAATATTACGGTTTTAATATATGTGAAGGTTATTTTTAAAAATAAACTCTATTATAATATAGATACTAATTCTCAATTACCTTTGACATTATATTTAATAAAATTTGTTAAATGCTTCCAATGTACACATAAATATATATCGTAAACACACTAGTTATTTCGAGAATGATATATTTCTAATGCACATACAAAATTAGAAAAAAATTATTAATAACATGTATCAATTTAAATTAATGACTTTTTTTATATAACTTTTAACAGAATTTCCATCTATTGATATTTAGATAGTATAAACTTTTCAGACTCAATAAAATCATTGAACTTCTCATTGTAATATTCATAAATAATTTAGATATGTATATATTCCTTTAAATAGATATAATAATTACGTGAAAACATTGTTATGCATCTGTTTACCTCAATTTGTTTTTTCAACTGAAGTTACATAGCCTTAGGGAAATAAATTGTTCCGATCGATCCGATAGCATAACTTTGATCCGCGGTAACTCTTGGTCGGTTTCAATATTGTCTACAATTTATAGGTGTGTAGCGAAGTTTCGACATGTACTATGCATTTTCTAAATTGCATCCATTGTACCATTGCAAAATAAAAGACAGAAAATATGAAAGGAGAAAAGCAATGTCGCACCACATAATATGTTTTCGAGTCGTATCTAAAATGAAACCATTCAATTTTGTTGAATAAGTCTATTGTAAACAGAATGTCATGTTTTTTATATGTGTTAAATAACTGCTGTTAATAGAATTCTCAATGATGTACAGTATGATATAAAATTATTAAAAATCATTCAAACACTATTTATTTTCCTGTTTTTTAAATTTTTCTCAAAAACGAAAGAAAAAATTTTATTTTACATTTTTGTATTATTTCTTTAAAAAAATTGTTCATTGTTGTTTTAAAATATAAATGTAGATAAATATTTCTTTCTTTAAATTTTTTAAAGAAAGAATTTGAAAGAAAGAATTATCTTGAAATTAGTTTAATTATAAATATTATATAGATGTTTGCATGAATATTATATGGATGTTTTTTAAAAATATTACGAATTTAAATTTAAGTTTATATTTTCGCTAATCATGTCGGAAGTTAGATATATCCCATTTTCTTCGAACACTTGGAATCTTTAGCTTTAATAAATAATCATGTTACCGCTTTCAATACTGCGGATATCATACCTTTCTCGAGAAACATCGCCGAGAATCAATGCTATTATACCTCTGCTAATAAGGACGACACCAATCTAGTGACTTGGATTCTATAGATATAAACGTTCATGTAACGTCATTTGGATCAAGGTTGGATAATCCGAATGTTAAACGTATACGTTGTATAGATCGTACGCATAAAGGCACGTGCAAGTGATGCATAATATATAAGTTGCGAACTATAATGAAATAAAGTTTGCACTTTAAACGACGTAGAAAATTACTTATCCAACAATAAGTGTGTTGACATGATTTTTAAACCTGTATAATTTCATATCTTTGAAGATTTCTTGTGCCTAACAAGCTCTATATAAGAGATATTTGAAAAAAAAAAACATCTTTCAAGATTATCATTAAAAGAAAAAAAAACACACAAATTTTTCGCTGTTTTAAGAAGTTCTTGACTATTATATTCTCTTATAATATTAAATTACGCGTCCTGATATACACGGACGTTAAAAAAATTTGCGTGCGACGTACTATCGCAAGAAATGCACAGACTTTTCCTCGAGATTTTATCGAGACACATCGCACATTTGAATTAATATAACTCCATTAGGCTTAATTAATTGGGGATGATAATCCTGAATAGTCCGCCAGTACATAATTAATGAAATCGCTTTCACGACAAGTGTTTCTCAGAATTACAAAACTTTGCATTTCATTTACGCATTTACCCCGCATTCTTCTGTTGAACTTTCATCTCGTGTATTTATCAAAGAGCATCATATGTATCCAATAAATTCCAAGAAATACAGTTACTTTGATACGACTGATAACATGCGAAGGCGTAATAACGTAGAACTGCGACGTAAAACAGCGCGCATCGACAACGAGACGCAAATTTAACGCTGAGTTTTCTAATTAAACCATTGCTTGTGCGTCTTTTACTTTATCGCAAATGACGCAAATGTAAAAAAAAAAAAGAAAACAATTCCATATCAGAAACATGAGTGATTGTAACGATTGAAACACGCAATTCTTGAAACTCGAACGAAAGATAACAAGTATTCTGTACAAACAATTGGCTATTATTAGATATATTACAGTAAAATTTAATAGGAAAGAGATGTAACGATGTCTTAATTTATGCAATTATTTATCTTAATTGTTTTATCGCGATCAATGGAATTTAATAAATCCTCTACATGCTTGTCTATTCTTAAAGAAAGTTCATAGATGCCATTAAAGCGCCCCAAAGAGAGATGACGCTACGAATACGAAATAAACCGATAATTACACCTGTGGCAATAAAATAATTATTCTGCATCATTGCGTAATTGGAGACCCTGTTTTATAGTCGAGCAAGGTAAAACATTTTATTGTCGTTAATTATTTTAAGCTTACGTTTCACCTCATCGAAATTTTTTTTAAAAGAACAAGGTAGGTCCATTTTTTAATTTTGTTTTATAAAAGATAAATTTAACCATTAATTAAGATTATTAATTAAGATTACAAATAACGTAAAATTTTGAAGTTTCAAGATCTTTTTAAGATTAAATGTAGATTATTTTTTAAATGTAAAAGATTTTCTAGAAATTAAATATAGAAAATAGAAAACTTAATTTTCTTAAAAATTCGAATATAATTTTATTTTAGTAAAAAATTTAAGTAATTTAATTATTTATTTTTATATTTGTTTCATAATTATTTTTCAATTTAATTCTTCTTGTCTTCAATTAAACGTTTAGCTTTTTTTTAATTATTATTAAATATAGTCTTAATTTCCATTTTCATAATAATTCCCTTTTCTCCTTTGCTATTAAAGTTGACATTGTAAAGTATAAAAATGTCCTTTTCATACATAGAATATTTAAATATATATATATATATATATATATATATATATATATTATAATTTATATTAAATAAATTTTAATGTAATTTTTAAATTATGGATAATTATAGATAATAAAACTTAAAATTAACTTAATAATAAAACTTAAAATAAATTTATTCGATTTTTAAATAAAATAATTTCCGTAATCTAATACAAAACTTAATACAGAATCAAATCTAAATAGAATCGAATCTAGAATCACATCTATATAATCATATAATCTGAATATAGAAACAAATACCAAGTTTTCTTTCGAGATATCTTTTATAATTTATAAATATTATCCTATTTTATAATTCAAATATAAATTTTAATCTAAAGTATATAAATACATCAAATAACTTTTTTCTTTGTAACAAAAACCATTCAGCAATTCAAATTAAACGATGATCGGAATTTTCTTATTACTTTATTTCTCAGAAAAGGTTTCTCAATAAAAGTGACTTGCTATTTAGATATCACATATTACTCGATCTGACAGTGTGGTTACAAAAGAAATGTGTAATCATGTTAGACAACAGTTTTCTGAAAGCTGCCAGCTTTAGTATAAGCAAACTGAATCGTGCAGAATCGAGCGGGGGATGTATAGAAAGGAAATAAGGGAGAAGTTTTCAGGTCAGGTTAAAAAGCTCTCTCGGTTATTGGCCTGAGGTTATATGTGCAAGGCTCCGTCAATCCATTTTATTGTGCTCAACGTTGCGACAAGCCATTGAGAGCGGCACCGAATAAACGGGGAAAATTACTAGCTTCTTGACAACCCTAGAAATAGGACTGAATCTCTGTGTGACGA